>NC_134697.1:33751684-33966684 GCF_050947455.1 Rhinoderma darwinii | reverse complement strand
GTGGGCAACACTGCCAGGTCCCAGCATAGTAGATATGCCAGGCTCATAACTTGCCCATGTGACTCAACTCTTTAAAAAAGAAAAGGGGCCTTTGTGAAATGTTTTTCCCCATTGACAGTCCAGAACTGGCGTTTATGCTTGCCAACAGAGTCTACACCTTATAGGAAGAAGCTTTATTTTTATTAGGTAAGGAATTTATACAGTGGTGGATGCCGCTCATTGTGTAGCCAAGTCCTATAAACAGTACCCCCCAAATATAGATAAGAAGGGTTTTAGAATGCAACCTCTGCACCTGAACCTAAAGTGTAGCATGATAGCTGTAGGATAGACAATCATACCGCCCACAGCCAGCCCTGATTCACCCAATAACGCGCACTCTTCTTCCCATGCATCTTATGTCTGTGTGTGCCGTGTAGTGTTCATATATTTATGTATAGTTGTGTAATACAGCATTAGATGCTTAGACACAGTGCCGTTGTTTGTAGAAAGACATTTAAAGAAAATATTTTACCTCTCCTGACATGCCTATTTTTTTTCGTAAAACTTTGTATTCCCCATGCAATAGGAATTCTGGGACATATTTTCTTGGAGTTGTACATTTAGCTATTCCCCTGTAATTCCTCCTAGAAATTCATAAATAAATTGATAACTGGGTGCTGCCATTCAAAGGGGTGTGTCCCTGCACAGTCTCACTCTGTCAGCACTGATTGGACAGTAATTGTAGAGAAGAATTGATCCAGCGCTGATGGTGAGTTAAAAGGGAAACCGAAGTCCCAAGTTTGTTGAAGAAAAAATAAAATAGAAGGGAGACGCAGTCCCAAGGTGTGAGTAGTCAGGACTTGAACCTGAGCCTACGCGTTTCGAACGCAGTCTGCGTTCTTAGTCATGGCAAATAAGTTAAAGACCGTGTGTCTGAGGTATCCTTATATGTGGATCAATCAGCTGGAGAGGCCAATATGCAAATGCTGGTAATTGGTAGATACCAAGAATTAAGGAGTGGCTAAATGGTATGAATGGATACGAAACAAAACTAGTTCAAAAACCCAACCAACATATGTATATTGAGAATACAATATTGATGTAGTATAATAAATATTATAAGATAGATACCCAATATGAATGTAACAAAAATGTTGGTAATGAAAGATGGTGAGCCCGTGTATCATAAATGAATGCATACAAAAGAGACTGAGACACACGGCCTTGTCAGTACTTATACATACATGAAAAACAAACATGACATGTTGACAAATCGAAACATTAAAAAGTGTGAAAAGATATGGAGAGATTAAAAAAGAAATGAAGAAAGATCAAAGACGCTGTATTATAATAGAATATTCATGGTCTGTGATAATTCAAAACACTTATAATAATAGTTGTTCAAGAAAACTATCGGAATACAACAAATGCACATAGTATTAGGTAAATTAATTAATATAAATGGAAACAAGTAGCTCAAATATAAGCCCAAAAATGCATCGGATAACCTGTCGGTATTATAAGGAAACATCTCTATGGCCAAGCGAACCGCAACGGATAAATAGTTGATGAAAAAAAAAAAAAAAAAAAAAAAAAAGCATTAGCACAACTCGGTGAGTGTGAATATGGTCTAATATAGTATGCAAAACAAGCTATGTAAGCTGGTGGAAAGAGCATTAAATAGAATTCATTGAAGCCCGCTGATAGTTAATAATGGTAATGGACAGAACAGCAAAGTCGGAAAAATGAAAAAGTATATGAGTATTCATAAAAGGGGACATTCAATGAATTACGATAATATAACTTAGTTGCGTTTTATAGCTAATCAATGCAAGTCACATTGTCATGAGACAATGTAATGATGAAAAATAGCTAGTTACATACCTAGAAAACCAAACAAGTGAATAAACAATAATTGTATATATAACCATAAGAAAAATACATATGTAGATGGTATTTTTATGCATAAACCGAGGTTAAAAAATTAATACAAATATAGTAAAACCGACTAATGGATGGTTATCATAAGAAAACATAAGCTAATGTCTTAGACTATAAATCTGAGATACCGAAAAATAAGCTAGAAATTCATTTGCAAAATATAATGTGCGATCTTATAGTGCCATTGAATGCATATTGATATGGTTCAAATTCAATTAATAATTTTTGATATTAATCCAAAAATTAATAAAGCTTAGAATTGTCATAGTAAGTATGATAATAGTTCAATGGCGATACGTATAAGTAAGATGAGTTTTCTAATGAAAAAGCAAATAAGGCCAATGGTTGATGGATAATAATATCAATATATGAAAAAAATGACAAGATGTCAAAAATAACAGTAAAGAAAATCTATATGATCTTGATCCACATGGAAAAACATACAATCAATATAGTGGCATGAGTACATAATGATGATGACCTGATATGGCCAGTTAATATATGGCTAATTGGATTAACCTTGGTACATATGACAGATTGTGAGTATATATTTTCCTTGTATATGGGAACTCGATGAAAAATGGCACAATAGAAACAGGACCAAAGTAAATGCCATTCGAGACAGATTTTTACAAGGTGTGTGTACTTGTTGACATGAGCAATCAGTAGTGGATTCTATAATCTGATTCATATGAATTTCAATATTTCAATAATGAAACATGAGATCCTTCCTGAGGTTGAGTCCTTTGGGGAAGCGAGTCTCCAAGCTATAAATCCAAAAGGCCTCCCTGGTGAGTAAGCGCTGTTTTAAATCACCCCCTCTTTTTGTACCCCTCACTTTTTCAATGGCATATGTGGAAAAAGAGCTAACATTTCTATTGTGGCAAGTCACAAAATGCCTGGCTGCATTGGAAATGTTGACAATAGATGCATTACGTATATAACTAAGGTGTTCCAATATGCGAATTTTAAATTTCCTGGTAGTGCAGCCGACATATTTGAGATTGCATGTTGTGCATTCGATAATATACACTACATGGTCACTGTTGCAGTTCATGTATGTATTAATAGCAAAGGTAGTGGTTTCTGAAGAGTTAGAGTATTGTTTATTAATTTTGGCAAAAGTACAAACTTTGCAGGGATTAATCCCACACTTATAGAATCCTTTATATGTTAGCCATGTAGGTTTAGGGTTATTGGTTGGCAGTAATGATGGAGACAATATGTTGCCCAAAGTTTGTGCCCTACGAGATACTATTCTGCATCCATTTTTTAAGAGGTTCTCTAATGTTGGATCATCATACAGTAAGGGGATGTATTTCAACACCATGTTTCTGATGGTGTTGAACTGCTTACTGTATTGCAATACAAGAGTTGGAATATTTTGACTCTGAGTTGGAATAGTTTGAGTATTATCCTTCAATATAAGGGAATCTCTATTTTTAGTTGCGACTATGTTTTTGGCTCTTGATAGGGTCCAGTCCTTATAGCCTCTTGCTTTCAACCTGTTGCAGATAATAGACTCTTCTTTGATATAACTCATGTGGGAACTACAATTACGTTTGGCGCGTGTAAGTTCACCAATGGGAATGGCGGAAACCGTGTGCATGGGATGGCAACTTAGTGCATGCAGTATGGTATTTCCTGATATTGGTTTGCAGTAAATGTTGGACTGAATTATGTCACCAATTCTACATGAAAAACTTAGGTCTAGATAATTGATGCACTTGGAGTTAAAATGAAAAGTAAATTTGAGGTTGGATCCATTATTGTTAATGAAAGTCATAAACAGCGGTATGACAGATACATCTCCCTCCCAAATAAGTAGGAGGTCATCAATGTATCTGCCATACCAATGTATGTGGTCAAGAAAAGGGTTGGTTGGAGAATAAATGTAGTGTTCCTCCCACCATGCCATAGTGAGATTGGCAATGGAGGGGGAGAATTTGGCCCCCATAGAAACACCACATTTTTGTAAATAAAATTGATTTGTGAAGCTAAAATAGTTATGCGTCATGAGATACTGAGTAATTTGTAATAGAAATGATTGCATATTAGGGTCGTATCCACTGTATTTATGTAGGTGATACTTGAGGGCCTCTAGAGCAACATCTCGAGGGATGCTGGTGTAGAGGGCAACAACGTCACAGGTAAGCCAGGTGAAATCACGTTGCCAGGTTTTCTTGTGGAATGCCTGTAAGACATCCTTGGTGTCTTTGAGGTATCCCGGAATTCTGATGACTAAAGGCTGGAGAAAAGTATCTAACCATTCAGAAATCTTTTCTGTGAGAGAGCCTATACCCGAGACGATGGGTCGCATGGGAGGGGGATTTAAACCCTTGTGTGTTTTGGGAAGTGCATGAAGGATGGGTACTATCGGGTGTTCCACTGACAGATATTTGTGTTCTTTAGTTGAGAAAATGCCCAGATTTAAACCTTTATCTAGTATCTGTTTTAAAGTGTTGTGAAACATATCAGTTGGATTTTCTTGTAGTTTGGTGTACGTATCCTGATCATTTAACAATAGCATGATTTGGTTGATATACATATCCTTGTCTAGCACGGTGACACTACCTCCCTTATCAGCCATGCGAATGACTATGTCCTGGTTGTCGTGTAAGGATTTAATAGCCTGTTTGTCAAGTAATGTGAGGTTATGTGAAGGGATGTCATATTTAACTGCTTCTTGAATCTTGAACAGCTCACGTTCTACAATTTGCTGGAAAATGTCCATAGACTCTGTGCGGGAATGAATGGGGTAGAATCCCGGGTTCTTGGTTTCAAATTTGGATACAGGAAGAGGAGATGGGTTGGTGTAATGTCCAGCTAAATCCTCCAAATGTAAAAGTGTGGTTTGTTCCTGAAACGATAATTTCTGATATACATTGACTGGTGAAACTGTTATCAGTGTTTCTGATGAAGAGATAGATGAAGGCTCTTTTGAGGTTGAGAAGTGTCTCTTAACGGTAAGATTGCGTACAAACTTGTTAATATCAAGCAAAGTATGGAATGGGTCAAAATTGGAATTAGGTACAAAATTAAGTCCTAGTGAAAGAACATGAATCTGAGCTTGAGTTAATGACACCGATGAAAGATTGACAACATCAAGAGTTCTTAGTATCTCTGGTTCCTCAGTCTGCGGGGCAATATTATGTCGGCCGGATTGATGCTTTCGGCCCCCCCTCCTCCTCCGTTTTTTGAAACATCTCGAGTGCGTTTGAAGTTGGATCTAGATTGTTGGTGGTATCTAGACGTATCCGTGTCTGATTCTCCTTCTGCCCCATCTGTAGTAACTGGGTGCTGCCATTCAAAGGGGTGTGTCCCTGCACAGTCTCACTCTGTCAGCACTGATTGGACAGTGTTAGTCTGTGTAGGGACACACCCCCAACTTATAGCACCCAGTTGTCAATTTATTCAAACATTTCTATGAAGAATAACAGAGGAATAGAAGAGGCTGGACGCAGCCTGCAGGGCTTAAGGGGAAGCCTCCATGACCTCCCTGGTAGGGAAAGGGTTAATAGGTAAGGGAGAGTTGGAGGGAGAGTGAGGAGGAGGTGGAGGAGGGATAAGGAGGAGTCAGGGGGCCGTTGCTGGGCTTCCCGCTGTTTTTCGGCATTGAGCCGGAAGCAGCGGGAGAAGTAACACAGGGAGAGACAAGCTCCCCGTTGCCCGCGCTCGCTCAGTATGGCAGAGGCAGGGTTGTTAGAGCAGCTGCGTGCTGCTGCTGTGCACCACGGTCCCGGATGGCTGGAGGAGACCGTGGCTGCATTGGCAAGGATGCCGGACGCCGTGTTGCCACGTCAGGCACGGCGTTCGGGGTCTGTTGCAGGAGACAGGCTCCCCTCCCCCGGCCCCCTTCCTAGCATGGCGGCGGGGGGGGAGTCGGCAACAACTGCTCCTGTCCGGAGCAGGCAGAGAGCGTTGCCGGGGGTGACGGCGATGCAGGCCGGGTCGACTCGTCCCTCCCGGCGGTCTCGACCTCCAGAGCGCCTCAGTCCTGAGGCAGTCCCGCGGGCACGGCGTCGCAGAGGGAGCCCGATCTCGGACGCTGCAGGCCAGGCAGCTGGGGGGACCGCCCCTTCCCAGGCCCTGCGTCCTGGCAGGAATCCCAAGCCGCGACGGGGTCCGGCGGTAAGCAGGGAGTCGCAGGCCGGGCTCCCTGTCACCCCTCCCCCATCGGATGGAAGATTCGGAGGACAAGGTACGGCCGCCCCGCCTGGTGATGTTCCGGCCGGGGGGCAGGCTTCCTCAGGATCATCGAGTCGGACGCCTAGATCTACAGCGACGGCGAGGCAACAGGTCCGGTCGGAAGTCTGGGTTCCAGCGGTCGGGCGGCAGGTTGCCGGCCCATCGGTCAGCACTTCATCATCTCCGTTCCGAAGATGTCGGTGGGAAGGCCAGTCGTCTGCAAGAGAAGAGCTGGAGGAAGGTGAACTGGACGCGTATCGTCGAGGTCAGGATGGTCCGGCTGACGGGAACACAGCGCCTGTGCAGCCCGGTGAGTGTATAACTCCATCATTGTCATATCCAGCGATTTTTATGTCGGGTATCGGCGGGGGGGCTGCTAGCGTCGCATCGGTGGCCGGTAGTGGCGCGGGCGGGCGCGATGGCGCGGGTCTGGCAGACTTAGTGGGTTGCTTGAGAGAGCTGGTCGGGCGCCTAGATAGGGCGGTGGCGCCGGTAGTCACGGAAGTGTCCCCGGCGGTAGTTTGGGAGGGTCCCAGGGAAGTGGGATTGTTACAAGCGCGGCCCGTAACGGCGGTTAGAGAGGCGGTCGCGGTGTCGGTACGGACCGAGGCGCAAAAAGAAGGCGATCGGGTGCGTATTGATGATTGCGCTCGTGGGGAGGTGTATGTTTGTTTCGAAGGTCCGTTGGGGGCGCATTTAAAGCAGGAGGTGCGTGAGCGGATCTGGAAGGACGAATATGTTGAGATTTTTTCTCTCTTGCCGCTCGCTAAATTTAATTTGGATAAGGGCAAGCGGGACGAGAGTAAAAAGGACGAGGAGGAACGGCGGCGGTATAGGCTTATCCCGCAGACGTTCGTTAATTGGTCGCAGGCGTTCGCCATATTAGCCAGTGTGATAGGGGAAAAGGCGCCGGAAAATTGTTCGGCGTTGTTTTGTTATTTGATGGTATTGGGGAGGCTCATAGGGCGTATGGGGGCCAGGCGTGGCTGCGATACGACGAGCAATTCCGTCAGCGGAAAGCGGTTCGGCCGGCGATTCGGTGGGACCAGAAGGATATTGCTCTCTGGTTACGGGTTACGGCTCCGGTTAGGCAGTCCTTTCCCGGGAGCGGCGGCCAGGGAGGCCAGTCTAGTCAGGTTGGACAAAGCGGCGGGGGAAAGGCGGGTTTTTGCTGGCAATTTAATGAAGGCCAGTGTAAGTTCGGGGCCACGTGCAAGTTCAAGCACGTGTGTTCCGAGTGTAATGGTGCATCACACGGGGCGGCAAAATGTCTGCGAAAAAAGAGGTCAGGGAACCAGCCCTCCGCGGATGGTCAAGGGGGTGTCGCCGGTGAGGGTGGAAAAGATGGCCCCTTATCTAAATGAGTATCCGGATAGGGCGGCGGCTAAGTTGCTTTACGAAGGGTTTCGTGTTGGTTTTGTTATTCCTCCGCCTCCTTATGAGGTTCCGGTTACGCGGAGGAATTTAAAATCGGCTTACTTGCAGGCAAAAGTCGTGTCGGAAAAGTTGTTAAAAGAAGTTTCGTTGGGCCGCATGTCGGGGCCGTTTCTTGAGTCGCCTGTAAAAGATTTAGTTGTGTCCCCGTTGGGTATTGTCCCTAAATGCGAGCCCGGAAAATTTCGTTTGATTCAACATTTATCGTATCCCAAGGGTTCGTCGGTAAATGACGGGATTGATCACGAGTTGTGCTCCGTAGTCTATACCTCATTCGATAAGGCGGTGGGTTTAGTGCGGGCTGCGGGTCCAGGTGCGCTGCTAGCAAAAACCGACATCGAGGCGGCGTTCAGGTTGTTGCCAGTTCATCCGGAAAGCCAACGGCTGGTGGGTTGTTTTTGGAATGGGGCTTTTTACGTGGATCGGTGCCTTCCGATGGGGTGTTCCCTTTCTTGTGCATACTTCGAGGCGTTTAGTAGCTTCGTGGAGTGGGTAACGAGGGGAGCATCCGGGGTCGACTCGTTGATCCATTACTTAGATGATTTTTTGTGCGTTGGCCCGGGGGGTTCGCCGGTTTGCGGTAATTTGCTTCATACACTACAGAAGGTGGCGAGGGATTTTGGGATTCCTTTGGCGCCAGAAAAAACGGAGGGCCCGGTAGCGACGATTTGTTTTTGGGTATTGAAATAGACTCGGTGGCAATGGAGTGTCGTCTCCCTGCGGATAAGTTGGGTGCTTTGAGGCTGGAGGTACGGCGGGCTTGTAGACTAAAAAAAAAATGGCGCTGCGGGAGCTTCAGTTGCTGCTGGGGAAGTTGAATTTCGCCTGCCGGATTATGCCGATGGGGAGGGTGTTGGGTAGGAGGTTGGCGGCGGCAACGGCGGGAGTGCGTGCGCCACATCATTTTGTGCGGCTCAAGGAGGAGCACCGAGCTGTTCTTCAGGTTTGGGATGACTTCTTGGGCCAGTACAATGGTCGCTCGCTATGGATGGCCCCAGCGCAGGATACGAGTGATTTGAATAATTTTACGGATGCGGCTGGGGCGGGCGGTTTTGGAGCTTACGGGGGAGGTCCGTGGTGCGCAGGTCAATGGCCAGCTAGTTGGGTGTCCAGTGGACTCACGCGGAATCTGGCCCTGCTCGAGCTGTTTCCCATCGTGGTGGCGGCTACCATTTGGGGGGACAGGCTCAGGGATAAGAAGGTCCGTTTTTACTGCGACAACATGGGGGTGGTGCTGGCCATTAATAACATCACGGCGTCCTCTCCTCCGGTAGTTCAATTGTTGCGACATTTAGTGTTGGTGTGTTTGTCGTTGAACGCGTGGGTGGTGGCGGTGCATGTCCCGGGAGTACGGAATTGTATCGCTGATGCTCTTTCTCGCTCGCAGTGGGACCGGTTTCGGCAATTGGCACCGGGAGCGGATCGTCTCGGTTTGGCTTGTCCGGATCTTCTTTGGGATCTGGTATCAGTCCCGTAGAACAACTGTTACAAAGGTCTTTGGCGCGCACGACGTGGAGTGCTTATGCTGCTTGTTGGAGGCAGTGGGAGGAGTGGGGAAGAGAGTTGTGTGACGTCAATACGGATAGAGACAGGTTGGTGGCACTTTTGTACTGGCTTGGCATTTAGAATAGGTGAGTGGGTGTCGCCAAGTACCAAACAGGCAAGGGGGCTGAGATCTGGGGAGGTGAGCCTATTCGCAGATCGGCTGGAGGTATGGTTGCGTAGGTCGAAAACTGACCAAGTAGGGAAGGGTAAACTGATAGTTTTGTTCGCCCTCCCGGGGTCGGTTATGTGCCCAGTAGAGTGCATGGGGGGTTTTACGCCAAAAACGGGGTCTCTAGATTTGCCTTTGTTACGTCATGTGGACGGGTCGTTTTGTCCAGGTTTCAGTTTGGAGCTGTATTTAAAAAATGTTTGACGGCGGTGGGGGTTGCGGCAGGCTCATATTCATCTCATTCCTTCAGGATTGGCGCAGCAACGGAAGCGGGGCGCTGGGGGTTGGATTATGAGGGGGTGCGGCGTATTGGTCGTTGGGAGTCCAACAGGTTTAAGTCCTATGTCCGCCCCCATATGTTATGAGGTTTGTGGGTAACGCTTTTAAAATGTTGTATGGTGGTGCCTAACTGTTTTTCCGTTTCAGATTCGCCTCCGTGTTTGGTGTGGTTGATGGGTCATTCTTACGTGCACTGGGGGGCTTTGAGGGCAGACGTCCGCCCGGATGGTCGCCAGTGGCGCATTCCACGACAGGATGCGGTTGTGCATTGGCTGGGATTTAGAGGTATGTCGTGGAGCAGGGTGTTGGCAGAATTCCAGACATATGCCCGGCTTGATAGTGTTCCGGAGGTCTTAGTGTTGCACGTGGGTGGGAATGACTTAGGAGCCCGCCCCTTTCGTGAGTTGGAGCGGGAGATTAAACACGATATGTTGTGTTTGTGGGTTTCTTATCCCAAGTTGGTGATAGTGTGGTCGGACATAGTCCCGAGGAAACATTGGCGGTTGGCTAGGTCAGTGGAGAGAGTCAATAAGGCTCGCATTAAAGTTAATCGGGCGGTGTCCCGTTTCGTAGCAAAAACGGGGGCATTTGTGTGCGGCACAGGGATTTGGAGTCAGGAGTGGGGAACTTCTGGAGGAGTGATGGGGTTCATCTGACCGAGGTTGGCATTGATCTTTGGAGCTTGGCGATAGCAGAAGGAATAGAAAGGGCGGTGGTGGTGTGGCGGAACTCACAGGCTTAAGGTGGTCAAGGCCTGTTTCGCTGTGGCGGGGGGAGTCCTTGAGGCCAGTCAGTACAAAATGGTGGGGGGGTCGCATCGGGGGTATGCGTCCCCCAAAAAAGGTACATGGTTGAAGACTTCATCGGGTGTTATCCCTTTGAAGTGGTCTTCTGGTGGAAGGTATATCACTTGAAGGCTTCATCGGGTGTTATCCCTTTGAAGTGGACTTCTAGTGGTCGGTATATCACTTGAGGGCTTCATCGGGTGTTATCCCTTTGAAGTGGACTTCTAGTGGTTGGAGCCATCTGCAGAGGTGAACGGTGCTTCCGAGCTGGTTTACGGCTGGAGGTAATTACTGGTTTGCAGATGGCTAACTCGGTGTGTTCTTAAAAAAGGAATATCTGAAAGGGCTTCAAGGACTTCCTCTGCTTGGGTTAATGTTAACGTTAAAATTGTTATTTACGATTCTGACCCATGTTGGGTCATGTGAATTATTAGGAGGAATTCTCTGGTGGATTCCTAACTAGTTATCCGAATGTTTCGGATTTAAATTGTTTTATAAAACTGTGAAATTAATAAACGGCTGCTGTGGCCATTTCACATCCAACCTCGGTGTCACGTGTCTTTCCTAAAGGTGGGGGTGGAGGGATAGGATGGGTAGGGGAAGGTTCATTAACACACGACTCTACTTAGGCAGGTCAAGAAGAGGCTGGACGCAGCCTGCAGGGCTTAAGGGGAAGCCTCCATGACCTCCCTGGTAGGGAAAGGGTTAATAGGTAAGGGAGAGTTGGAGGGAGAGTGAGGAGGAGGTGGAGGAGGGATAAGGAGGAGTCAGGGGGCCGTTGCTGGGCTTCCCGCTGTTTTTCGGCATTGAGCCGGAAGCAGCGGGAGAAGTAACACAGGTAGAGACAAGCTCCCACCCTCCCGCCCTTGGTTTGTTACCCCTGTGGGTCTTTATGTACGTCTGTCTATGAGTGTTGTGTTTGATTTGTGTGCTTATTTAACATGTTTTTCCTTTTTCCGGAGTAGGTTCTGTTGTCATGGCAGCTGGCGGGGGGAGTCCTTGAGGCCAGTCAGTACAAAATGGTGGGGGGGTCGCATCGGGGGTATGCGTCCCCCAAAAAAGGTACATGGTTGAAGACTTCATCGGGTGTTATCCCTTTGAAGTGGTCTTCTGGTGGAAGGTATATCACTTGAAGGCTTCATCGGGTGTTATCCCTTTGAAGTGGACTTCTAGTGGTCGGTATATCACTTGAGGGCTTCATCGGGTGTTATCCCTTTGAAGTGGACTTCTAGTGGTTGGAGCCATCTGCAGAGGTGAACGGTGCTTCCGAGCTGGTTTACGGCTGGAGGTAATTACTGGTTTGCAGATGGCTAACTCGGTGTGTTCTTAAAAAAGGAATATCTGAAAGGGCTTCAAGGACTTCCTCTGCTCGGGTTAATGTTAACGTTAAAATTGTTATTTACGATTCTGACCCATGTTGGGTCATGTGAATTATTAGGAGGAATTCTCTGGTGGATTCCTAACTAGTTATCCGAATGTTTCGGATTTAAATTGTTTTATAAAACTGTGAAATTAATAAACGGCTGCTGTGGCCATTTCACATCCAACCTCGGTGTCACGTGTCTTTCCTAAAGGTGGGGGTGGAGGGATAGGATGGGTAGGGGAAGGTTCATTAACACACGACTCTACTTAGGCAGGTCAAGCACAACGCAGAGTTTGTAGAGATGTTCCAGAATAGTTTTTCATGACAAATACAATTATTTACTAAAACAGGCATGTCAGGAGAGGGAGGTGACAGGTAGGTAATCTTGCCTGCCCCCCCCCCCCCCAAAAGGTGCCCTAGGTGGCTGCCTACTCTATCTACACCTGATGCTAAACCAGACTACAATTTGCCCATTAACAATACAATGGTACCCGCTGGAATCCAACCACTGCAGAATAAAGAAATGGACATAGAAGGAGGTTGCATTAACAAGACGTTAAATGTAATACAACCACCGTTTTTGTTCTTAGTAAATTAACTTTATATATTCTATTTAATGTCATTTTTTACAGCTTATTAAAAAACACATTTATGATGTGTACTGCATTTATTACTAATACTACTTATATTATCTACAATTACTGTATTTTTATGGCCAGTTCACAAGACTGCATTCACTTCGACCTCCGAGCACTAGGGTCTAATCTAAGCTTATCACGATCGGCTATTAATTAATGCTTACGTTACCACCTTTGCAAATGTATGTCTGATCACAATAGAAAATCAATAGGGGCATTTTTACTGACATTTTTTTACAGACATGTCTTTTCAGAAAACAAAAAATAAACAGAGCGATCTATCAATCAATATAGAATTATTTTTTGCCCTTGCAAGGTTAGCTCTTATATACAAAGGTCATTAAATGTCTTTTTTATATTATACAATACCAATAGAGACACTTTGAAATTAATTGTCACACGTAAACAGTAAACACAAAGAAATACATTGAATTGACTATTGCATTCCTATAAAAATTGATACCAGGGACATCTTTTCAAGGCTCTACTTGTAAAAAGGAATTTCAAGTTGCATGAGTAAATCAACATGTAGGACATTAAATTATGCTGTGTTTCTTTAAAGGGAATGGATCATCAGAAAATTACATGATAGTTAAATCAGGATTTTATTATAAAAATATTTATAAAACATTTTTGATGTTTAGTTTTTTTTTTACATTTATTCCAGTTTTCACAGTGGCCACTAGAGGAGATACAAAAAGCTAATATTTCCCGTTATGTGTTGGTCACTTGTCAGCTTTGCCGTGTAGACTGGGACTGAGTCAGCAGAGGAAAGGAATTTAATGACAGCTCAATTGTACTGCTGGAGGTCTAGATTAGGCAGGATAGCAGCACTATACAGGGGGATGCACTAAATAAATAACAACACCATATACCAGTGCAATAGAATCTTATATCCAGCCTCCGTTGATGCAGTTTTAGGCCCCCTGCACATGGCCACGCCCATAATCACAGCTGGTGATTATGGGCATGGTCGGCCACGGACAGTCACCCGCATTTGCAGGCCGTACCCCCCCGTATAAAGTATTGGAGCACAGTCTGTAAAATCAAAAAATATGACGTCCTTTCTTTGCGGGTCATTTCTACAGCCCGGACACGTTCCGTAAATATATGGGAAGGTGTCCGTGGGCAATAGAAATTAATGGGTCCGTACTTTCATCCGCAATTACGGTCCGTAATTGCGAATCAAAATTACGGCCGTGTGCATGGGGCCTTAAGCAGTTATATATATTGGAGACCGGGCCGATTCAAAAGTGTGGCATGGGGCCCCACACCCCCTCGTTACGCTCTAGTTGTTAAGAAATAGCTTTTAGATATGGAGGGCCGTGTCCTGCCATTGTTTTGGTTTAAGTTCCCTGCCAAGATCAGCTTACCATTAAGTCATGTAATATAATTTATCAGAGGTAGTAATAAAAATAAAGTTAGAAAATGTACTTAAACTTTAAATCAAATTTGGCGTTCTTACATTAAAGTATATCAAATAATGTTGCTGATTTCTTGGGTACACAGGTAGAACCATTTTCTAGGCAGAACAACTTGTGAAATATATTCATAGCTTTAGTTTAAATGAGATGTTAAATGTATGAATGAGAGACCCGCTGTTTCTTTAACATTATATATGGAAAATAATGTCAATACATCATTATATCTCATGTTCATAATAACTTTGTAATTAAAATATAAATGTGTGTCATTTTTCTAATTAGTGATAAATAACTTTTACAAAATTAATGTACAATTTTGCATGTTATGTTTACACAATATCATATAACCAGAAAACATTTCATATTCAATATTCACAATACAAACATAAGTAAGGTTACAGTGCATTGATGTGTGGCTTATATTTGTTCTGTGATTTTATTCATAATTACATTATATGAATAAATTGTTTTACAAGTCGTCACTAAAAGTGTAAAATACACAATAGATTTGTACATTTGGTTTTCACTCCATATTTCTATCTTCTATGCAACGAAAACAAATTTATGGTGCATTAAAGTGTATCTAAACGTTTGACAAACTTCTGACATGTCTTAGTGACATGTCAGAAGTTTGGATTGGTGGGGGTCCGAACACTGAGACCCCCACTAATCTCTAGAACGAAGCAGCTGAAGTGCTCGTGTGAGCACTTAGCCGCTTAGTTTCTGTTCGGCTGTTTCCGGAAATAAATGTATCGGTGTACGGACTCAATAGGAAGTCTATGAGACCGTACTCCGATACATCGGCTTTCCGGAAAAAGCCGAACAGACACGAAGCAGCTGAGCGCTCACACGAACGCTTCAGCTGCTTTGTTCTAGCGATTGATGGGTGCTCGGACCCCCACCAATCCAAACTTCTGACAAGTCTCTATGACATGTCAGAAGTTTGTCAAACGTTTAGCTACACTTTAAGTCCAGGTTCACACGTTCAGAATTTTCTGAAGGTTTAGGCGCAGACTCCACAGCTAAATCCTGATAGAATCTGCTAACATTTTGCCAGCAATGCATGTGAGTCAGGTATTTTATACTCCTTTATATTCCTCACATAATATTAACACGCAGAGGATGTTAAAATCCCCAGTATGTTTATTATTGTTACAGATTCTGAGCTGAAAACTATTACAGAATTACAGTGGTGCTAATCCCTTGTTGGCAAAATTCTTAATTTCAACCATGAATTTCTGCTGCAGACATTATAAAAAAAAAAGCACAGTGGATTTACCTATGACATGTGTGGCATGTGAACATGGCCCTGAGATGATAAATTAGTTGAATTGGGCCCACATTGCTTGGCATTTTTGTTGGGCTGAGGTCTCAACCAGGAATGATGAACCAGTGACACGCGGGCTGCTTTGGGCATACCACACCCATTTCCATCCATACCTCCCTCTTTCTTTCCTGTCCTGCTCAATGGCAGAGCACCCAAAATGCAATACAGCAAATTGCTCGGGACTTGCCAGTGCTCTATGTAAAGAGATATTGGTTGTATTTTCTATAATGGTAAATATATTTAATGTTTATTTTATGGAACTGGCTGTTACTGTTATTTGGGTCCTGTGACTGTTACTAGGAGTCTATGACCGTTAATGCGGTTCTGCCAGTGCCCTAGCTATAGGGGTTGCAGGGGTTGCAATTGCAGTGGCCGCCCCCACGCACATCTATTAAAAGTTACTATAGTAACTGGGGCCTATATACTAAACTACATGGGTACCTGTAATGACGGGGTGGGGAGACAGACAGGTGAGCCCTAATCTACCCGCCACTCAGTCCCTGCCTACTTGCACGGCCCGTCCTAGGCGACGGCGTACAACTGGGCGACGGTCCCTACGCTCAATAAGTGCATGACAGACAACAGACAAGGGTACACAGAAGCAAAGGGAAATGGGGCAGTTGCCCACGGCAACACCGTGAGCAACAAGAGTAGTCAACGAGCCGAGTCAACCCAGGAGTGTACGAGGTACCAAACGCAGAGCAGGAGCGTAGTCAGTAAAGCCAGGGTCAATTTGATGCAGAGGTCAATAGTACTAGCAGGAACAGCAGAGCCAGGAAACAAGACAGAATCACAGGCAAAGGAAGAGCAGGAAATGAAGGTATAAATAGACCAAGGGCGGGAGCTAGCTCTGTCTGGCCAGGCTGTGATAGGTTCTCCCACTCCTCAGCCTACCAGCCTGAGTGGTAGCAGATCGAGTCACTCTATCAGACGTAGGAGCAGATGCAGACTGATTAACCACGGGCGTCGACATAGAAGCTGTGTCTGGCAGATCCTTTACAGTACCTGTTACTGTAGTAACTGTATACTTACCCTCCAGGTTCCCGAGCGCAGCGGAGGTCCTGACGTCCTTCAGCGTCATGATGCTATATGACCGCACAACTTTGTGTTGCTGAACTGCGTCAGGACCTCCACTGAGCCCGGAGCCGAAGGGAAGGGTAGGTATAAGATTACTGTCTGCTGTGGCCATGTATCTAAGCCTACCATGTGGTAGGCTTAGATGCAGGGCCCAGCAGACAGGATCACACATGAGCCAAGTATCTGAGCTTACCATGTGGTAGTCTTAGATACATGGCCCAGCAAACAGTATGACATATTGTGTGATACTGTCTGCTGGGCCTTGTATCCAGGCCTGTATTTGCCACTAGGCACTAGCGCTCTGCCCGGGAACTCCAGCACTGTTTCCGACGTCTCTGTCCATATATGGACAATGATGTCGGGAGCTCCCCCCGGTATTTGTTTAATGTATACTTGCGATGGATGCCACACAGTTGCATCTGTCATCACCCATAGGTGCGCTATTGTTTCCAGTAAAACCACGGACACAATAATGGGTTCCGGACTTTAATGGGTTCCGGACTTTAATGGGTTCCGTCGGGCGCTGGTTGTCTCCTGTACTTCTGTCATTTCTGCTTCTCTGATGGAGCAGAAAATCTGAATGCTGAACGCAGTTTTGAACATAGCCTTACCTGATTACTAGCGATCATTCACCTACTTTTGAAAGTAGGTGATTGACCGCTAATAACTCGTAGCGTAGGCATTCCTTTGTATCTGAAGGAGTTCTCCTACTAGGAGGGGCGCACGTATCCGAGATGCGACAAACTTCTGCGCCCCTTACAAGCATCAGTAAGCATCAGTAAACTAAGCAATGACAGCTCTAAGCTGTCATTTGTTAGTTTACATCACGCGGTGCCCGGTTACCTCAGTTCATTGTCCTAGTTTTAAAAGTAGGCCAATGACCCGGGGATAACCTGGGACCACGTGATGTAAACTAACTAATAACATCTTAGAGCTGTCACTGTTTCGTTAACCGTAACGGACACAAAAAAGGTAAGTATGATAATTGTTATGCTTTTTTGTGTTACTAATGGGTTTTTTCTGTTTTTGTGTTTTTTTTACAGGTTCGGTTGTTGGACTACTTCGGATTCGAGGACTACTTCGATGACAGCTTTTTTTATTTTCAAATAAAATGGTTAACCAGGGTTGTGTGTTTTTTTTTATTTCAATAAAATATTTTTTCTGTCTTCGAATTTTTTTAAACTTTATTACTACCTCCTTAGTAATGGGCGCTGGCTGATTGACAGCGTCCATTAGTAAGGCAGGGCTTGGTGTTAGCTGACGCAGAGGCTAACACTAACCCCCATTATTACCCCGGTACCCACCGCCACCAGGGGTACTGGGAAGAGCCGGGTTCAATCCAGTAAGGGTTGAATACAGCAACTGTAAGGGTTGAATAAGACTGAATGGTATGTACAACAGGTACCTGGTACAGCCACTTGTACGGAGTTTGAACCGTCACAGATCAAATATGAAAGAATTATCTGAAGAATAGGCCATCAAGTTCCGGAGACCTCCAAAATGGTTTCTCTTAAGTCAATTTAGCCAAGTTCTATCTGTTACAGGGAGAGACAGATAGCAACTAACATGGCTTCCGTAACAGTTCCCAAATGCTTTGTCATTCAACTTTTCCAAAGCTCTACAGATACTGTATAACTAAGAAATTACTGAATATATATATTTTACCAATTTGACTAACAGGAACAATTCAATGGTTAATATTTCCAGATGAGATTCTTTGTTTATTTTATAGACAAATATTCTCCAAATGAGATATGAGCCCATAGTAGATTACTGTCCAACTGAACTCTTTTCCTATACGTCTTTATCATAAGGACTGCAGAATCGGCAAACAGCACTGCCCACCGCTTTATCCCTGTGTGGACTCCATTTAGTGTCTATACATTGTCATCATGAAAAAATGGAAACCTCCTAATTTCTCTTTGATTATTTAACCCCACCTGTAATTCAGTTTAGTTAAAAAAAAAAAATTCATAAGAATAGTAAGTGTATTAATAATATTAATATTACCTTCCAACTTTTTTTTCCGGAAGACAAGATTTAGAAGTTTATTTAACCAAGCACATTAAATCCATCTGTATAAAATAGGTCTTGTCTCAGTAGGTTTGTCCTGCCCTCTTTAACACTGACTAGGAAATTTCCCAAGTGTCCCTCATGATGTGTGACAGACAAGGTTGCCATAATCATCAATGTAATTAATGTTCTGTACCATAGAGTATTCCATGCAAAACAATGTGGAATAAAATGTCAGCACAACCTCCAAGTATATTAAAGAGTAAAAAGTAGTCTACCCCCCAACACTTTACATAAAAAGTTAAAAATTCCTTTAAATAAACACCATTTTTGTTATCTAAAAAGGTACAAAATTCTGTGCTGATTCACTTCGCAATATATCTATATATCAGTCTGAGCTTCATTATCTGATACAGAACTCCAAATCTCCTACATAGAGTTTAATCATACAACTCTGTTTCCTACTGTTACCACTAGAGGGAGCTCAAGAGCTTACTGCATACTGTTATAGATTGAACTCAATAATAAAGCAGTATGCAGTGAGCTCCTGAGCTCCCTCTAGTGGTGTCTTTTCACTCTATGGCTGGTCATGGGATTTGGAGCTATGTATCAGAAAAACAGGGCTCTGACCGCTATAAAAAACATATTATGAAATTTGTCAGCGCAGAAGAGGTAATTTATTAAGACTGGCATTTTTATATCAGTCTTAATAGAATAAAAAGTTGGGGTAAGTTGCAACACATTTATTAAGCGGCGAACAATAGTTGTGCAGTGACAGCGCCCATGCGCCATCCATTCCCCATCATAGTTACATAGTTACATAGTTAGTACGGCTGAAAAAAGACACATGTCCATCAAGTTCAACCAAGGGAAGGGAAAAGGGAAGGAAAAATTTCTACACATAGGAGCGAATATTTTTTTGTTCTAGGAAATTATCTAACCCTTTTTTAAAGCCATCTCCTGTCCCTGCTGTGACCAGCTCCTGCGGTAGACTATTCCATAGATTCACAGTTCTCACTGTAAAGAAGCCTTGTCGCCTCTGCAGCTTGAACCTTTTTTTCTCCAGACGGAGGGAGTGCCCCCTTGTTTTTTGAGGGGGTTTTACAAGGAACAGGATTTCACCATATTTTTTGTATGTGCCATTAATATATTTATATAAGTTAATCATATCCCCCCTTAGTCGTCTTTTTTCAAGGCTAAATAGGTTTAATTCTTTCAATCTTTCCTCATAACTTAAATTCTCCATGCCCCTAATTAGCTTCGTTGCTCTTCTTTGTATTTTTTCCAACTCCAGGGCATCCTTTCTATGAACTGGAGCCCAGAACTGGACTGCATATTCTAGATGAGGCCTCACTAATGCTTTGTAAAGTGGTAATATTACATCCCTGTCCCGCGAGTCCATGCCTCTTTTAATACACCACAATATCCTGCTGGCCTTTGAAGCAGCTGATTGACACTGCATGCTGTTATTGAGTTTATGATTTACAAGTACACCCAGATCCTTCTCAACAAGTGAATCCGCCAGTGTAGCTCCCCCTAGGACATATGATGCATGCAGGTTGTTGGTACCCAGATGCATAACTTTACATTTATCTACATTAAACTTCATCTGCCAAGTGGACGCCCAAACACTTAGTTTGTTTAAATCTGCCTGTAATTCATGAACATCTTCCATAGTCTGAACTATATTACATAGCTTGGTGTCATCTGCAAAAATAGAAATAGTGCTATTAATCCCTTCCTCTATATCATTAATAAATAAGTTGAATAATAGTGGTCCCAGCACTGAACCCTGGGGTACACCACTTATTACCGGGGACCATTCAGAGTAGGAATCATTGACCACAACTCTCTGGATACGGTCCTTGAGCCAATTCTCAATCCAATTACAAACTATATTTTCTAAACCTATAGTCCTTAATTTACCCATTAGGCGTCTATGGGGGACAGTGTCAAATGCCTTTGCAAAGTCCAAAAACACTAAATCCACAGCGGCCCCTTTGTCTAGACTTCTGCTCACCTCTTCATAAAAACAGATTAGGTTAGTTTGACAACTTCTGTCCTTAGTAAAACCGTGCTGGCTGTCACTTATAATGCTATTTATTGTCACATAATCCTGTATATAGTCCCTCAATAGCCCCTCAAACATTTTCCCCACGATGGATGTTAAGCTTACTGGTCTATAATTACCCGGGGAAGACCTAGAGCCCTTTTTGAAAATAGGCACCACATTTGCCCTGCGCCAGTCCCTTGGCACTATACCAGTCACTAGAGATTCTCTGAATATTATGAAAAGGGGGACAGAAATAACTGAACTAAGCTCTTTAAGAATTCTAGGGTGTAACCCATCTGGTCCCGGGGCCTTGTGCACATTTATTTTAGTTAATATAGCTTGGACCATCTCTACATTCATCCAATTCAGTATATCAACTGATATATTAACAGCACTGGCACCGGCTACATCAGCTGCTCCTTCTTCAGTTGTATATACAGAGCTAAAGAACCCATTTAGTAACTCTGCCTTCTCTTGATCCCCTGTGATCAACTCCCCATTACCATTATCTAGGGGTCCTACATGTTCAGACCTGGGCTTTTTTGCATTTATATGCTTGAAGAATTTTTTAGGATTTGTTTTACTATCCTTGGCCACCTGCCTTTCATTTTGTATTTTTGCTAATTTTATTACATTTTTACAGATTTTATTAAGCTCTTTATATTTTACAAAGGCTACAGCTGTACCCTCAGATTTGTATTTTTTAAATGCCCTTTTTTTGTCATGTATTGCCCCTTTCACAGAAGGTGTAAGCCATGTGGGGTTTAATTTGAGTCGTTTATACTTGTTACCTATAGGAATACATTTAATAACTCAAAGTAGATTTGAAAATCTCCCATTTATCATTTGTTCCATTATTTGACATTAGTTCTTCTTAGTTCTTCATCAGTCAAAAAAACTCACAAATACCTTAACGTTCTCTTCTTCTTTCTTATTTCATTCTTTTTTATTTAACTGTCCAATGGGGGGGGGGGCACAGAGGGAATTCTACACCAGCTAGGAGTTAGAGTGGATTTCCACTATAATTTACAGCAGTTGTGCCCCACATCCTTTTCTGAAGCCACGCATTTTGGCATTTTAAGCAGTCAGGGTGGATTTCTTGGTTACATTCTGTTTTATTTGTTTTACTCATATGTACAGTATGTACATGTGGCATGTTACAGTAATAACATCTGACCCACATTTATTTTACAATACAGCAAAAATGTAATCGTTATATAGGTTTAATGCAAACTGACATGACAGCCAGATCACAAATATCGGTGCAAAGTTAAAGAGGAAAGCTGGCTCAGCGTTTGGCTGCCCTGACATGACCTTCCCCTTCCTGGCTGGAGGAAGACCCAGTGATATCAGCATATTCCTATTACAACTCTCTATGCATAAATACAGTTGACACACTATGGGCATAGTCTTGATATTGAATAATACGTATGTTGAAGTCAAGTGCCCAAGTCAAAAAAGTCCTAAGAACATTTTAAACTGTCTCTGACGACCTTAAAGAAAATACAAGAGTATCTAGAGATTATAACTATTGTGCTGCACAGCCTTTTAACAGATATACTGTCCGTCAATTGCTCTCGTGTGCAAAATCTTTTAAATGGGGTGTCCATGATTTACAGAAAAAGCACCACTCTTGTCCATAGGCTGTACCTGGTGTTACATAGCTATTGACACGGCATATAAGTGGTTAAACGGCCGGAATCCTAGTTATTTCTGGCCCCAGCCATTGCAGTGAGGTGTCGGCTGTAAGATACAGCCGACACCCACTGAGCATGGAGCAGACTCAGCCCATGAGTCCGCCCCATACTTCCCCTTGGCGGCTGTAACGTATATAGTTACATCACATGTCACCAAGGGGATAAAAAAATAACATGGTGGCTACCTGCTGCCGGGAAATTAATTAGAACAACATTTTTAACTAACTTAGAGATAAAAGAAAACTGTGTTCTGGGGTGGACATTTCAACTATAAATAACTTTCCATAAATCAATAGTATTAGCAAAGATAAGAAACTTTGTAATATATCTTGTTACAGAAAAATGCCTCTTTTTCTACTTACCAGACTCCTTTCCTCCTCCTCCCTGCAGGTTGTCCCACTATTAAATGTCATTGTAATATAATTCACCATTAAAAAATAATTGGTTATGTAATTTACCTTATGTCACAAAAATTCTCCAGTTGTGAGATATTCCCTTTAATTCATTGTAATGGTGCCCCCTGGTGTTCAATCCATATAGTAATGTGCACATCCTACTACATTACTGAATGAGGGAGGAAGCACATGCTTAGTTTCACTCTCCCACTGCCACCGGCCAATGGAAAATGCCTTCTCTGCTTGCCAGTAAAGTAGTAGAGAAGAAGCTTTTATTCAGGAACACAGCTTGTAGTGTGGATGTAGATCACAATGTAAGAAACACACAGGAGATCCAGCAGTTTGCTTAGATAAAGAGAGAGCCAGCATACAGTACTGCTAACATACAGTGTTCAGCTTTCCCCTCTGCTGCTTATCCTCTCACTGTGTGTAAGCTGCAGGCTCTCCCTCTTCTTTAGTTATATAAGGCTAAGCTCTCCCCTCTCCTGCTCATCCTCTCACTGTGTGTAAGCTGCAGGCTATCCCTCTTCTTTAGTTATATAAGGCTGAGCTCTCCCCACTTCCGCTCATCCTCTCACTGTGTGTAAGCTGCAGGCTCTCCCTCTTCTTTAGTTATATAAGGCTGAGCTCTCCCCTCTCCTGCTCATCCTCTCACTGTGTGTAAGCGGCAGGCACTCGCCCTTCTTTAGTTATATAAGGCTGAGCTCTCCTCTCTCCTGCTCATCCTCTCACTGTGTGTAAGCTGTACACTCTCCCTCTTCTTTAGTTATATGAGGCTGGGCTCTCCGAATAAAAGGACATGTAATAGGGGGAATTTGTTAAGCTTCTCATAGGAAGGAGGCAGAGGCAGTGAAACAGAACAATCTGCCTGTACAAGCTATGACAGGGAGGAGAGGAGCTGCAGTAGAAAGCATACGCCCCGTGAACTGCCAGCCTGAAGAAAATCAATTAGAGCAATGAATGGGAAGATCTCTGAATACATGTAAGATACAGGACTAGTTCTAACTTTGTAAGAAAGAGATTGTCATGCACTATATTATGTCTGATTTTCTTTTTTTTTCCTATTAATTCTGCGACAACCCGCTCACTCAGAATTCACTGATAAAATCGGTGCAGCAAAGAGGAGACGGATTATTAGCTTCACTGAGACATCAGGTTGCAGCTGCCCATAGAAGTTACTCTTCCTTTAGGCACTGCTAGACATGGCTTATCTCTCAAGGGAACAAAGGATCTGGCATTTTAAAACCCAACATGTCTAGATCAACCTCTAATCCCACCAAAATCAGCGGGTTTATTCAACTTTTATCTAATGTGTATGGCCAGTATAACTCAAGGCCCTTTTACACCAGCCAATTATTGGACAAACAAGCGTCCACAGAACGTTCGTTTCCGATAATTGCCCTGTGTAAACAGGGCAATGATCAGCCGATGAATAAGCAAACCGCTCGTTCATCGCCTAAATGCATAGTTTTAAATGCCGAAACTATTACGCGTTCCCATACTAGCTCCTTGTAAAAGGAGCAATCCAGTGCCGATCAACGAGCTGTCTCTTTGATCAGCGCTTGTTTACACAGCCCACATCGGCCCGTGTAATACCACCATCAGATTCCCATATGCAACTAAGTTGGTGTCACGGCTGTACCGTAACTGACCTGAAAAAAGTAACTAGTGTAAGAATAGTAGCTATGAATCACCCAAAGAAGGTGATTTACTTATTATTTTTATGCCCATGTTTAAACATCAGCTTTATGTCTTCCAGTTTTATATAAAGCTTAATCATTGTGTGATGTAAATGTTAGGGATGTGCCAGGTACTACGTCTAGGTATACTCCTGGTATTAATCAATCCACACCTGAGGCCAGACCTGTTAGACTGACACCGTCTCCCACCAACCAGGGTGGCAGGCTCAGGAGTGGGAGAGCCTATCGCGGCCTGGTCAGTCGGAGTTAGCTCCGCCCCCTGTCCTTTATTACCTGCCGTGTTCTCTTCCTCAGTGCTTGTAATTCTTCTGGATTCCTGGCCCCACTGCTGCTTGCTCCAGCCTGCTTCTGCCGTGCTTCTGCCTTGCTGCAGTTCCGCTTAACCTGCTTCGCTTTGCCCCTGGCTTGCTTCCTTCTCCGTGCTCACGTTGGTATACTCCACTTCATCCTGGTCCTGACTACTCATTCCCCGCTCCGTTTCCTCGCGGAGTTCCGTGGGCTACTGCCCCTTCCCTTGCGTGTTCCCTGTTTGTTCTCCCGTGCACTTAGACAGCGTAGGGACCGCCGCCCAGTTGTACCCCGTCGCCTAGGGCGGGTCGTTGCAAGTAGGCAGGGACAGGGCGGTGGGTAGATTAGGGCTCACTTTCCCTTCACCTCCTTCCTGCCATTACATAATTACAAGCCCATACCTAGTCTACCATTTCTCCTATGCTGACGCTATCATGGACCCCCTTGAGACCCTGACCCAGCAGATGCAGGGCCTCTCCTACAGGTCCAGGCCTTGGCCCAGAGGGTCAACCAGGGTGACGCTGCCTTAGTAGTACCCCTCACCTCACCTCTAGAACCCGACCTCAAGTTACCTGACCGGTTCTCAGGGGACCGTAAGACGTTTCTCTCCTTCCGGGAGAGTTGCAGACTGTATTTCCGCCTAAAACCCCACTCCTCAGGTTCCGAGAACCAGCGGGTGGGTATCATCATATCCCGACTCCAGGAAGGGCCCCAAGAGTAGGCCTTCTCCTTGGCTCCCGACGCCCCTGAACTTTCCTCTGTTGATCGTTTTTTCTCTGCCCTCGGACTCATTTACGACGAGACTGACAGGACTGCTTTAGCCGAGAGTCACCTGGTGACCTTACGTCAGGGTAGGAGACCGGTTGAGGAATACTGTTCTGATTTTAGAAAGTGGTGCGTAGCTTCTCGGTGGAACGATCCGGCCCTAAGGTGCCAGTTTAGGTTAGGATTATCTGACGCCCTGAAGGATCTGCTGGTTAGCTACCCCCCTTCTGACTCCCTTGACCAGGTTATGGCCCTAGCAGTACGACTTGACCGACGTCTCAGGGAACGTCAGCTTGAACGTTTCAATGTGCTCCCCTCTGACTTTTCTGCGATCCCCCCCGAGGTCCCGTCTCCTCGCCCCTCCACGGAGGACTCGGAGGTACCTATGCAACTCGGGGCCTCCATGTCCCCTCGACAACGTAGGGAGTTTCGCAGAATGAATGGTCTCTGCTTCTACTGTGGGGACGACAAGCATCCACTGAACACCTGTCCCAGGCGCAAGAATAAAAAGCCGGAAAACTTCCGCGCCTAAGTGATCATCGGGGAGGTCACTTGGGCGCACAGTTATTTCCCGTTAATGTGAAACGCAATAAAATTTTGCTTCCCTTTCAGGTCTCGTTTGCTGGCCGGTCTGCCACAGGCAGTGCTTTCGTGGATTCTGGCTCATCTGCTAATATCATGTCTGTGGAATTTGCTATGTCTCTAAAGATGCCTTTTATTGATTTACCTTATCCTATCCCTGTAGTAGGTATCGACTCAACTCCCCTTGCTAATGGTTATTTTACTCCGCATACTCCTGTTTTTGAACTCCTGGTTGGCTCCATGCATTTGGAGCAGTGCTCTGTACTGGTGATGCAGAGATTATCGTCTGATCTGGTATTAGGTCTTCCCTGGTTGCAGTTGCATAATCCCACGTTTGACTGGAATACTGGGGATCTCACCAAATGGGGTAGTGAATGCCTGATGTCATGTCTTTCTGTTAACTCTATTTCTCCCCGGGAGGAGGTAAACACGCTACCTGAGTTTGTTCAGGACTTCGCCGATGTGTTTTCTAAGGAGGCTTCCGAGGTGTTGCCCCCCCATAGAGATTACGATTGCGCCATCGATTTGGTGCCTGGTGCCAAGCTTCCTAAGGGTAGGATATTTAATCTTTCATGTCCTGAACGTGAAGCTATGAGGGTGTATATCCAAGAATGCCTGGCCAAGGGTTTCATTCGCCCCTTGACTTCTCCTGTAGGTGCTGGCTTCTTCTTCGTGGGGAAGAAGGATGGTGGTCTTAGGCCGTGCATTGATTATCGTAACCTGAATAAGGTCACCGTAAGGAACCAGTACCCACTTCCTTTGATTCCGGATCTTTTTAATCAGGTTCAGGGAGCCCAATGGTTTTCTAAGTTCGATCTACGGGGGGCATATAACCTTATCCGCATCAAAGAGGGGGATGAGTGGAAAACTGCGTTCAACACACCCGAGGGTCATTTCGAATACCTGGTCATGCCCTTTGGGTTGTGTAATGCCCCTGCTGTCTTCCAGAATTTTATTAATGAAATCCTGAGAGATTACCTGGGTAATTTTCTTGTTGTGTACCTTGATGACATACTGGTGTTTTCCAAGGACTGGTCCTCCCACGTGGAGCATGTCAGAAAGGTGCTCCAGGTCCTTCGGGAGAATAATCTGCTTGCTAAGACTGAAAAATGTGTCTTTGGGGTACAGGAGATACAATTTTTAGGGCAAATCCTCACTCCTCATGAATTCCGCATGGACCCTGCCAAGGTTCAGGCTGTGGCGGAATGGGTCCAACCTGCCTCCCTTAAGGCGTTACAGTGTTTTTTAGGGTTCGCCAACTATTACAGGAGATTTATTGCCAACTTCTCGGTCGTCGCTAAGCCTCTTACGGACCTTACTCGCAAGGGTGCTGATGTCCTCCATTGGCCCCCTGAGGCCGTCCAGGCCTTTGAGACCCTCAAGAAGTGCTTTATCTCGGCCCCCGTGCTGATTCAGCCCAACCAAGAGGAGCCATTTATTGTGGAGGTTGACGCATCCGAGGTGGGAGTGGGGGCCGTCTTGTCCCAGGGTACCAGCTCCCTCACCCATCTCCGCCCCTGTGCTTACTTCTCTAGGAAGTTTTCGCCCACGGAGAGTAACTATGATATTGGCAACCGCGAACTTCTAGCCATTAAATGGGCTTTTGAAGAGTGGCGGCACTTCCTGGAGGGGGCCAGACACCAGGTAACGGTCCTTACGGATCACAAGAATCTGGTTTTCCTAGAATCGGCCCGGAGGCTTAATCCTAGACAAGCTCGGTGGGCACTATTCTTTACCAGATTTAATTTCTTGGTTACCTATAGGGCTGGGTCCAAGAATATTAAGGCTGATGCTCTGTCACGTAGTTTCATGGCCAATCCTCCTTCCGAGAAGGATCCTGCTTCTATTTTACCCCCTGGTATAATTGTTTCTGCCACGGATTCTGATCTAGCTTCTGATATTGCGGCTGATCAGGGTTCAGCTCCCGGGAACGTCCCTGGGGTCAAACTGTTTGTTCCCCTGCAATACCGGCTAAGGGTACTCAGGGAAAACCATGACTCCGCTCTATCTGGTCATCCTGGCATCTTGGGCACCAAACACCTCATTACCAGAAACTATTGGTGGCCTGGGTTGCCTAAAGACGTTAGGGCTTACGTCGCCGCTTGTGAGGTTTGCGCTAGGTCCAAAACCCCTAGGTCCCGACCTGCGGGCTTACTACGTTCCTTGCCCATTCCCCAGAGACCTTGGACCCATATCTCCATGGATTTTATCACCGATTTGCCCCCATCTCAGGGCAAGTCGGTGGTGTGGGTGGTAGTAGACCGCTTCAGCAAGATGTGCCACTTTGTGCCCCTTAAGAAGCTACCTAACGCCAAGACGTTAGCTTCTTTGTTTGTGAAACACATCCTGCGTCTCCATGGGGCCCCAGTCAATATCGTTTCTGACAGAGGGGTACAATTTGTTTCCTTATTTTGGAGAGCTTTTTGTAAAAAGTTGGAGATTGATCTGTCCTTCTCCTCCGCCTTCCATCCCGAAACTAATGGCCAAACGGAAAGGACTAACCAATCCCTGGAACAATATTTAAGGTGTTTCATCTCTGACTGTCAATTCGATTGGGTCTCATTCCTTCCCCTTGCTGAATTTTCCCTGAATAACCGGGTCAGTAACTCGTCAGGGGTCTCCCCGTTTTTCTGTAATTTCGGGTTTAACCCAAGGTTCTCCTCCGTTTCCCCTGGTTGTTCCAATAATCCTGAGGTAGAGGATGTTCATCGGGAACTGTGCACAGTCTGGGCCCAGGTTCAGAAGAACCTAGAGGCGTCCCAGAGCGCACAAAAGATTCAGGCTGATAGTAGACGTTCTGCTAACCCCCGGTTTGTCGTCGGGGATTTGGTCTGGTTGTCGTCCAGGAACTTGCGCCTTAAGGTCCCGTCCAGGAAGTTTGCTCCCCGATTATAAGATCATTGAAGTCCTCAACCCTGTATCCTTCCGTCTGGAGCTGCCCCCATCCTTTCGCATACATGACGTCTTCCATGCCTCCCTCCTTAAACGCTGCTCCCCGTCCTGGTCCCCCTCGAGGAAACCTCCTGTTCCCGTTCTCACCCGAGGGGTTGGAATTCGAGGTGGCCAAGATTATGGACAGTAGGATGGTCCAGGGCTCCCTCCAGTACCTGGTCCATTGGAGAGGATACGGGCCGGAGGAGAGGACTTGGGTACCTGCCCGTGATGTTCACGCTGGGGTATTGATCAGGAGGTTCCACCTTCTCTTCCCTACTAAACCGGGTCCTCTTAGTAAGGGTCCGGTGGCCCCTCATAAAAGGGGGAGTACTGTTAGGGATGTGCCAGGTACTACGTCTAGGTATACTCCTGGGATTAATCAATCCACACCTGAGGCCAGACCTGTTAGACTGACACCGTCTCCCACCAACCAGGGTGGCAGGCTCAGGAGTGGGAGAGCCTATCGCGGCCTGGTCAGTCAGAGTTAGCTCCGCCCCCTGTCCTTTATTACCTGCCGTGTTCTCTTCCTCAGTGCTTGTAATTCTTCTGGATTCCTGGCCCCACTGCTGCTTGCTCCAGCCTGCTTCTGCCGTGCTTCTGCCTTGCTGCAGTTCCGCTTAACCTGCTTCGCTTTGCCCCTGGCTTGCTTCCTTCTCCGTGCTCACATTGGTATACTCCACTTCATCCTGGTCCTGACTACTCATTCCCCGCTCCGTTTCCTCGCGGCGTTCCGTGGGCTACTGCCCTTTCCCTTGCGTGTTCCCTGTTTGTTCTCCCGTGCACTTAGACAGCGTAGGGACCGCCGCCCAGTTGTACCCCGTCGCCTAGGGCGGGTCGTTGCAAGTAGGCAGGGACAGGGCGGTGGGTAGATTAGGGCTCACTTTCCCTTCACCTCCTTCCTGCCATTACAGTAAAATAATGCAACTTTCTAATGTACAACTTTCTAATGTACTTTGATATCACTTTAACATCTAAAGGTTGAAACCTGTTCAAACCTAAAGCTTCTCACTGCTGAGAACTTGCACGACAATTTTACACGGTCTGGGCAATTATCTGTGAACTAAACACATCAGCAACAACACATATCTCTCTAGGACTACCTTGGCTGGATAATATTGGAGCAAACGCTGAGATGTGAGAAGTATTATGTATGTGTAGGTTTCAAGCCCCTGGTCTCTTTCAGGCCACATTCACATCACCCTTTTGCCCCTTTTGAAAGATGCCTGTAACACGGATGCCTGTGCCATAGAGTGGCAAACATCACCCATAGGCTCCCATATTTAAAAAAAAAAATGCTATACATTTTCATACCTGGAACAAAAAAGTATACCTTGGAGCCCTATGGAAACGTTTAGCGTGTACGTTGGAAGCTTTCCTGGCGCACATGCCAAACGTAGGGCCAAAATGTGCAATGCAAAGGCTGAAATCTGCAGCAAGTCCGCTGTGATATCTGCAATCTTTGAATTATCTGTCAAATATGAAAATGTTGCAACATTTGTAGCGGAAAAATTAGCCACGTCTGAACATGCCCTTAACAAATTGCTGATTGGGTGCAGCATGTGACAGCTGTACCCAATCAGAGGGGTTCAGTAGTCACGTGAGATATTTCTGCTCAGTGATGAGATCCATGATGCCAGGAATAAGGGCACATGACTTCTGAGTCCCCTGATTGGCTGCAGTGTTCAAATTACTTACTTTTAAACAAAGACCAGGAGGATCAACGGAGCATCAGCGCTGGTTTGCCGGGGAAAAGAACAGGTGAGTGCTGTAGTTTTATCATATTTGGAGCTGTTTTAAAAGACATTTTCACAAGTTGGATAAGACAGCGATCTTGTTATGACTACTCTATTTACTTGCATTGCATTATTATAATCATTCCCACACATTATTGGCTTGTTTTCTTTGAAATTCTTGTATGCTTGTATTATTTCTATCTTCTTTAATCACATTTATTTATTATAAATACTTATTATTACTGATATTGAACCCATCATCTATGTATCTTAGATCATTAATTATTACAGCAGCCTTATGTGGACACAATAACGCAAAATCCACATTTCTAATGCTAAAGCCACACATGTGTCAAAATGTGAGATTCTGAAATAACCATGAGGGCTCGTATACTAATTTTTTCAAGACTAAATTCCTTTAGAAAATATGATGTTCAAACAAGTGAAATGCTTTCCAAAGTATTCCTCTTAGGGGTTATTCACATATATTAAGTGGGGGATTTGTTCCCTCAGCCACTAAAAAAAGTTCTTCTGGATGGGAAAAAAACAGACCCACATGTAAAAATTGTCCTTCCCATCTGACAGGACATTGGCCTTATTGTCTCACCTGAAGGAATGTAGCATGCAATGTTCCTTCAGCCACGACTGATGGCTTTATTAATTTTTCTTGTTCATGCCGGCCACTTTTTTCTAAAAGCAATGGAATCAGTTGGGCCATCACCCTTCAACTTTTATATAAAAAGATGGCGGTAACTGAGCCTAACATATGTGAACGCACCCTAATACACTTGCTGTTAAAGGGTTTGATCCAGGATTTCTAAAACATGGCTGCTTTCTTCCAAAAACAGTGCCACAATGGGTTGTGTCTGGTATTGCAGCTCAGCTCCATTAAAATTAATAGAATTGAGCTCTTTGGGATTTTTTAAGTAAGAATATCTCTAGACCCTTGGATTTGTTTATTGGTAGCTCTGGAGGTGGAAAAGGGGTCTGCGGGGAGAACTATGGCAGTTCGAAAATTACTTTATTATGCTAGGAAGTGTATTTTATTTTATTGAATTGGAAGAGTAAAAGCCCTCCATCGGTAGATAAATGGGTTAAATACACCAATAGAATTATAATGTTGGAAAAGAATGATTTTAGAAAGAAGGGGAAGATCCCTCTTTTCTACTCCGGTTGGGTCCCTTGGATTCAGTGTCGGTTTGAGGCACTGGAAAGGGAAGTATTGGAGGTGATGTAGCGGAGGGGGAGGAGAAAGTGGTTTGGAGATATTATTATTTTATAATTTATTATTAAATAATTTCTTTTTTTTCTTTTTTTAGTTTGGGATGGGGGTTTATAATGTTTGTCATAACTGCTATGATGTTTTGTGAAGAAACTAAGCAGCTGTACATTGTTGGTTCATATTTTCTTGTGCTGAGTTAAAACTATCTAGTGATATGCTCTGTTTTTATAGGGGTTATAGAGTATATGTACTCAGTAAGTTCGTGGTAAGAAAGTGGAACTTTTATATATGGGCCATTTGTTTCTATGGTAGTAGTGCATAGAAATTATCACAATGAATGTATGTTGCTTGTTTCAGATCATGTTGCTAATATTTATTGTTGTATACAGGGTATATGCGATATGTACAGTTGTTTTTTTTGTATTTGAAATTTGTCTTAAAAATAAAAGAAGACTTGGGGAAAATAAAATGGAATTGAGCTGCAATACCAGATACAACCTATTGACAGGTGTGGGATGTTTTAGAAGAACATAGCTATGCATTGCAAATTCGCGGCAATTACGCAACGAATCTGCAGCAACATTTGCATATTTGACAGGTAAATCAGACACTGCGGATATCACTGTGGACTTGCCGCAGATTTCAGTTTTTGCATTGTAAGGGCATGACCAGACGTGGCGGAATTGCTCTGGAATTTCGCTGCGGACCGTCTGCAGCGGAAATCTGCAGCGTACACGTTTCTTCATTGCCTTCCACAGCTTTGTGGTTGGGTTCGTTTACACGTTGCGGACAATTCCACTGCGAAGCATAGGCTGCGGTGCAGAATTTGGTGTCCGCAGCATACACTGGTTGTTGCGGACGTGTCGCGGACTTGTTGCGGACTCATTGTAGAATTTCTCCATTGACTTTAATGGAGAGTCAAAATTCCGCAATGAAGTCCGCAGATGTTATGCAGATGTTATGTAGATGTTATGTGTGCTGCGGAGCGTATTGGTTTTACTAACATGACATTTCTTCATTCTGGCTGGACCTATGTATTTCTAGGTCTACAGCCACACTGAGGAAGTCAATGGGGCTCCCGTAATTACGGGAGCGTTGCTAGGCGACGTCAGTAAATAGTCACTGTCCAGGGTGCGGAAAGAGTTAAGCGATCGGCAGTAACTGTTTCTGCACCCTGGACAGTGACTACCGATCACAATATACATCAACCTGTAAAAAAAATAGAAGTTCATACTTACCGAGAACTCCCTGCTTCTACCTCCAGTCCGGCCTCCTGGGATGACGTTTCAGTCCAAGTGACGGCTGCAGCCAATCACAGGCCAATCACAGGCTGCAGCGGTCACATGGACTGCCGCGTCATCCAGGGAGGTCGGGCTGGATGGCGGAAGAGGGACGCGTCACCAAGACAACGGCCGGGTAAGTATGAATTTCTTTTTACTTTTACTAGGGAAAGGGCTGTCCCTTCTCTCTATCCTGCACTGATAGAGAGAAGGGAAGTACTTTCACCTCAATACGCAATGGCTAGTCCGCATCAATTTAATGCCCATTTTAGGCAAAGCCGCAACAGAATCTGCAACGCAGATTATGTACGGCATTGATGCGGACAGTGGCGGAAGAAATATGCCACGTCTGGTCATGCCCTAAAGATCCACTGCTTCTCCGCAACAGACTGCATGCTGCGGTGTGAAAATTCTGCACTGCAGCCTAAATTCCGCACTGCTATGGCATGGCGTAATTGCTGTGGAATTCTGCTGCGGACAGTACGCAGTGGAAATGCGCAACAGACAGTTTCTCCATTGGTTTCCACACCTTTTTAGTTATCTTCATGCAGACGTTGCGGAAAACTCCGCTGCGGACCATAGGCTGCGGTGCGGAATTTGGTGTCCGCAGCATACACTGGCTGTTGCGGACTTGATGCGGACTTGTGGCGGAATTTCTCCATTGACTTCAATGGAGTTGCAAAATTACGCAATGAAATCCGCAGATGTTATGTGTGTTGCGTTGCGGATTGCTTTCACGAACAGGAGATTTCATCATTCTAGCTGGACCTATGTGTTTCCGAGGACTATAGCCAGACTGAGATGGAATGTTGTTTTAAAAAAGAGCAGGATGTACTCTTCACCTGAATCCGCAACGACTAATCTGCAGCTTTTTACTTCACATTTTAGGCAAAGGCGCAACGGAATCTGCAACACAGATTATGTGCGGCATTGATGCGGACAGTGTCTACAGAATTCTGCCACGTCTGAACATGCCCTTATTTTCTGCAGCGTCTGAACTAAGTTACCTAAAAAGATATAGAAACCAATGGAAAAAAACAGCTGCTGCAGATTCTCACTGCGGACTGTCCACAGCGGAAATTCACAACAATTCCGCCATGTCTGAACATGCCCTTAACTCTTTCCCGTCGCAGCCATTTTTCGGATTTTCACTTTTGTTTTTTCCTCCCCATGTTCCAAATACCATAACTTTTTTGTTTTTCCATCAATGTTGCCGTATGAGGGCTTGTTTTTTGCGGGACGAGCTGTAGATTTTCACAGCACTACTTTTTTGTACCATATAATGTAGTGGGACACGGGAAAAAAAATTATATGTGGGGTGTAATTGGAAAAAAACTGTGATTTCTCAATATTTTGGGTGGTTTTGTTTTTATGGCGTTCATCGTGTGGTAAAAATGGCATGTTAACTTTATTCTGCGGGTCAATACGATTACAGCGATACCAAATTTATATAGTTTTCTTTATGTTTTACTACTTTTACAAGGAAAAAACTGATTGTTAAAAATAAAATTTGAGTTTTGTCGCCATATTCTGAGAGCCATAACTTTTTGATTTTTCCGTTGATTTAGCGGCATGAAGACTTATTTTTTGCAGGGTGAACTGTAGTTTATATTGGTACCATTTTGGGGTACATGGGACTTTTTGATCACTTTTTATTTCATTTTTTGTGGGAGATGAAGTGACCAAAAAACAGCAGTTCTGATATTTTTTATGGCGTTCACCGTACGGACTAAATAATGATATATTGTAATAGTTCAGACTTTTACTAACGCTTCGATACCAGTTATGTTAACTTTTTATTTTTTTTACATTGTGTTTGAGGGAAAATGGGAAAAAGGGGGTTTTTAGACCTTTTTGTTTAAAAAAAAAATGTATTTATTAAAAAAAACTTTATTTTACTGTTTTTTACTTTTTTTACTTGTCCCTCTAGGGGACATTAACCAGCGATTGTTAGATCGCTTGCACGATATACTGCAATACTAATGTATTGAAGTATATTGTGATTCTGACAGTCTCCTATTAAGTACTCATAGGAGTACAAAGATGGCAGACCTGGGGGCCTTCATCAGGCCCCCAGGCTGCCATGCCAACCAACGGCACCCCCCAATATCACTGCGGGGGGCCCTAGGAACATTACAGGTGGGCGCCCCCTGTTTTTAGTCATTTAAATGCAGCGGTCGCTATTGACCGTGGTATTTAACGGGTTAAACAGGCGGGATCGTGCTCAAGCGGGATCACTCTCGTTACCCGGAAGTGTCGGCTGTAACACACAGCTGACACACTTGCTCTATGGAGCGGGCTCAGCCCGTGAGCCCGCTCTATACGCCCCCAGCCGGCGTGTGCCGTATATATACGGTGGATGTCGGGAAGGGGTTAATGTCCACATAGGGACAACACAATGGTGTCCGGTACAGGGCAAGTATTAGGGCACATTCAGACGTGGCGGAATTGCTGTTGATTTCTGCTGCGGACAGTCCGAGGTGGAAATCTGCAGCAGACTTTTTTTAATTGGTTTCTATACATTTTTAGGAAACTTCGTTCAGACGTTGCAGAAAATAACTGTGCGGAAATTAGGCTGCGGTGCAGAATTTCCCCTCCGCAGCATGCACATTATGTTGCGGAGAAGAAGCTGAATTTCACTGCGGATTTCAGTCTTTGCAATGCAAAAACTGAAATCTGTGGCAAGTCCGCTGTGATATCTGCAACGTCTGAATTACCTGTCAAATATGCCAATGTTGCTGCAGATTTGTTGCGTAATTGCCCCGAATCTGCACCAACATTTGCAGCAGAAAAATTTTGCCACGTCTGAACGTGCCCTTACATTTTTATTGTTGTGTTGCAGAAAATGTAGCAAGAAAGCAAAACAAATGAGTGCTACAAATGCAACTATTGACATACAAATTCATACTGTAAACCCCAGTAAGGGGGTTTTAAGTGCACACAAGTTGCAAAGCAGTGAATGTAGAGGGACTTTGCTGAAAGAACATAGCAAACACTATTGATCCAAACAAAACAGTATAGAATAAGCTCTTTCTCTCAGAATAAGATAAGAATGAAGAATCAATGGACTTGCCTTTCCATATATAATATTGTTGTGCATTGTTGTACAATTTAATACAAGGAGACCTTTAATCTGAAGCAATGCTAACTGTTTTCAATTAAGGACTTAAATTACAAATACACTGCAAAGCCCATAAGTGTGCAACAGCCAGGGGCAAAGTACTTATTACATATGCAATATATTCTGTAGTCATGAGAAGGTCAACGACACCACACTAGAATGTGCCAATGTTAAGATGAATACATCAGCTTCTGCATAGTCAGAAGTAATTCATAGTGAACGGATATTGTACAATACAAATTATATAAAAAATGATATAAAATGTTAGAAATAAACATTAGTCTACTATCAGTTGATGTTGACCTTTGCCTGTGTGAGGTGTGTGTCTATCTATGTGTATAGCTTTTCTTATTTTCTTGACATAAATGTGACCTGAATTCTTAATATATTTTGTTTAATATGGAGATTACAAGTCTGACGATAATAATAACATGACTACTCCTACTGTGACAAATCTGTCCAATTTCGATGAATCAGCAACTGCAGCATGTCTGGGGGGAGACATATTTTTAAGCAATTAGTCCCCACCAGTGTCTTGTTATACAATACAGATAGTACCACAACACAGTATAAATATTTACATATAAAAGGATGCCTTATGATTTATACCAGCAGATGCAACAGTGACATCACCTAACCCTAACATCTGCTTTAATACACCAACCATATCGGTCCATGATGTCACCTTTAAGAGAGTGTGGTAAAAGGGGGGCCCTGAATATGCAGTAGGGCTGAGTGATTGGATGTGTAGGGAAGGGATATAGAGATGTAATGTGATGTGATCATTTCCAGCACCATCCAGGATTCAGAACTGAGAAGAGAACTCCCCTTCCAGCAGGGACTCATGCATCAAACTTCAATTTTCCGGACGATTGAATTAGTGATTTTTTTTCTCCTGAACTAAAATACACTTAAGTCTTTGGGATTAATTACTACGTTCTGGTCCCTCAGACTGTAGTATTACTTATCGTTGCCACGTTTGACATCTTCCCTGACACCTCATAAAATAAGGAACTGAATCCCAGTGACTCAACCTGCAGTTGCATCACTCAGGGGACCCTACTTTTGTTAGGGTTTGCTAACTCACCCTAACCTGGGGGACTATCCTCTCCTTCCAGGTATAGGAAAAAAACAGCCACACATAATTACATTCTTACATAAAACGGATGCTATTCACTACTCCAAAAATGGCTATGCGTAAAAACGCAATTGGTACCTGGAATCAGAACACATGGGGTTTGTGCTTGAGGTAAGATGCCAGCAACACCAAAGAGAAGACTTGGCAACCCTCTCCAGACATCGTGGAGAAATCTTATATACATTTATGAGTCTCAAATCCCAATGCAAATGCTGAACATGCTACGCACCAGGGATGAGTTAAGATGTGAAACAGAGATCTATTCACATCACTGAGCTAAACACCTGCTTCTTACATACTCTGCACGTTTAGAAAACTTATAGTCCCAGCCCACAGCCCCATAGACTTCCTCAGATACTGCACCAGACAGGCAGGAATTTAATTACAAGTGCACTCTTGGGTCGTCCACATGGGGAGACATTATGATCCTCAAGAATAAATGCATGCTCGACGCATTAACTGTACTGACATGGCAATCTGATCGATACTAGGAAATCATCAGATGTCTGGACATTCCGCTTTCATTCTTCCATCGTGTTCCATTCAACCAATCGATAGTAAATCAAGTGCAGAGGGTTTCACCTGGAACATTCTGTGCATTAGCTCACATCTAGTCCAGATATTGGGATATCTCTAGATAAGGAGAAAACACACAGTGGCTGGATATTACATCATGAGATAGATATATATATATATATATATATATATATATATATATATATATATATATATATATATATATATATATATATATATATATATATATATACACAGTATGTTCAGATAGATCAGAGCTCATATTGTCAAGTTAGCCGGGGTGAGTTTGGCACGACTCATCGGTGCGTTGTTATCTGTGGCTCTGCTATATATGTCATATAAGCATAGTGTAGATTTCACACAAAATATGTAGCATTCAGGATATTAAAAAAAATTAATCTTCAGTGCTCAAATGTGATTTGCAAAAGAAAGATCTATACAAGTTATCATTGCCGCTAGTGTGTCACTTAAATCCGATCACTATAAAGGCAGACACTAGTATCTACATACACAAAATATAAATTAGAGCAAGCATTCAGTACATTGGATATATCGACTATGTGCAGCCTTATAATAAACCTTTATTTACATGTTTGTTTGATCACACGAGGACCAATATATACATATTTAACTGCAATGAGTAAACTCAGCTCCATATACATATATAACTAATCTATCTATATATCGATCTATATATATATATGAGTGTGGTGTATATATATATATATATATATATATATATATATATATATTGATGTGTGTGTGTCTCTGATTATTTTAGTTCCATTTTTTTGAAAGTTTTTTTTTTTTTTGTCTTTTTCTTTTTTTTTCTGTAGGTAATATATATTTACCAGGCTTTTGCCACGTGTGGTAAAACTTCACTGCCCTTCATGTATATAATTCACTCCGCCATTCATCTCCCAGTACATTTCAGACAAAAGCTCTAACCCAAATTAACTCTACTCCTTTCTCTCTTTCTACTCTTTCACACCATTGAATTGTAGTGTTTTCAGCCTCATTAAACCCCTCTAAAACAAAGGGATAAAAGCTAAAAAGAAGGGGAGAAAATAAAAGAAAACAAATAAAAAGCCTTTAACTAGATCCTGGCATAAATGTCACAGGAGCATTTACCATTTGCCTACTTTGCATAAAACACTTAAGTTGAAGATTGAAGGCTGCAAAGGAGGGGAAAAACACTGATATCTGGACAAAAGTCAAACCTATCATTCCCAGCCCAAAAAAAGGGGAGAGTAGGACAGAGAAAGGGGGTGAAGGGGGTTTCATTGTAATTCATGGGCTTGCTCAGAATGCCAGAAAACACATGGAATTGCACAGATGCCCCTCATGAAGAGAGAGCCATGTATTCATGATTGCCTTTGTAGAGTGGAGTTAAACAGTCTCAAGGAGGGTTAACCCAATCCATCAAATTGTCTAAAAATTGTGAAGAAAATTCAGAAACCATATGGCCTCCAAACGCTTCTTCTCTTTTACTCTGAAGGGCCACGCTTGTCTCAGCATTGAGAACTGCAGGAGGCTCTGCACGGGCCATTGTCACTTGTCACATCAGGGAAGGCGACTCATTTGTCCCCAGTTTTCATGCTTTACGCTAAAATTATAGCCCCATCCATTTTCAAAGAGAGAGAGAGATTTATATAGCCCCGGAGAAACTGGCCCAAAACTTCACCAGATTGGAGCTTCTCACATAAATTTTGCAAAGAAAAGCAAAACATTACATTGCTGGGTCAAAAAGGCAAAAAGGCAGGAAGGCACACTTAAGAAATCAAGCCCCCATTATACACTGTAGATGTAATAAACTTATATACACAGGCAGAATCACCTCTGTAGGATGCTGGACTGAGAGCAAATATAACTATTTATAGGAATGTAGTTAAGCACTTATGGAACAGACCGGAGCTGCTATGGAAATAGAAAAACTATATCTATCTATCTATCTATCTATCTATCTATCTATCTATCTATCTATCTATCTATCTATCTAATCTATCTATCTATCTATCTATCATTGTGTGTGTGTGTGTGTGTGTGTGTGTGTGTGTGTGTGTGTGTGTGTGTGTGTGTGTGTGTGTGTGTGTGTGTGTGTGTGTGTGTGTATATAGGCACGTGTAGCATACATTTGAATTAATATTAAAATGTAATTTATTTTATTTCATTTGAAAAAAAAAACATCTGTACAATTCAAAAATAACATAAACAAAATTGCTTTTGGCAATTCAAAGTTAAATAGCAGGCCTTTACAATGTTTTTTTTCCTTTGTACAATCCAAACAAATCTTTTGCCTGTACATTTAATATGTATAGAGCTTTTTATGTACTGTTTATTTTATTGTATCATGCAAACTTCTAGAAACAAGTTAAAAATAAGTGTTTCAACTTCCTTTGTATTGATAATATTTTATGAAAGGTAGGATTATTTTTTTCAAAAAACATACAGTCGCATAAAAGTGAATAAAATATATATATATATATATATACTGTAATGGTAAGAGCCGTGTAAAAAATTGTTTCAAAGGAAAACATATTGTTTGACAATAGAAAATTAGAGTGGCATAGACATAAAAAATGAGAAAAATAAAATATAATTATATAAAGCAAGCAAGAAAAAAATAATCAAATAAAAAAAATCGTGCATCTTTTTATTTCTTTTTTTACATGCAAGAGAATAATGTCGGGTACTAATAAATTGAAAATATTTCTGTTGCAAAATAGTGATTGTGGTTTTTTTCTGTTTTTCCAAAGCTACATGTTGTGTAAATGATATTTAGATTAAAAATCAAAGCTTAAAAATATATGCTTAAATATATATATATATTACAGACGCCATACACAATTGCACCATTCCAAAAATAAAATAAAATAATAATAATATAATAATATAATTATAATAATAATAATAATAATAATAAAAAAAAAAAAAAAAAGAGAGAACAAAAAAGAAACTACCTGATTGGGCAGCCGTAGTAATTTCAGTCTTTTTTTTATATTACTTATTGCTTTAATTGAAAACAAAAACAACTCTGTCTCGGGTGTAAATTATGATTTGGAGATAGAACACAAGTGCAGCATAAATACTGTCCATTCTTGCTTTGAGTTCAGTGTTTTTGTGTCTTTTTAATAAAAAAAAAAATATTCTAAAAATAAAATCAGTCATCAACATCTATTTCCACGTCCTCCTCATCTTCTGAGCACTCTTTGCTGGTGTGCTGGTCTGTGAGGGGGGATGAAGGGGACATCTGAAGGTGGCTGGCCAGATCATTTTGGGGGGACCTGGACCTAGACCTGGTCAAAGACTCTGTCTCCTCGAGTTCTGAGATTGTGAGCACAGCTTCCACTGTGGTGGGGCTCAATTTTTTGGATGACTCAACATCTGCTTTCATCTCCTCTAGGTCTCTTTTAAGCTTTGCTCTTCGGTTTTGAAACCAGGTGATGACCTGAGCATTGGTCAGTCCCAATTGCTGTGCGATTTGGTCTCTGTCCGCAGGGGATAAATATTTCTGGTATAAAAATCTTTTTTCGAGCTCATATATCTGATGGTTTGTAAAAGCCGTTCTGGATTTTCTCCTCTTTTTTGGGGTCTGTCTCTGACCAAATATTGTCATCCCATCTCGCCCTGGAAGGAGAACATTATTTCATCAGTATTTTATAAATACAAACCCCTTTAAATCTATTTGTAAGTAACAAATTAGATTAGTTACAAATTAACCATTTTTGCAAAAATTAATAAATAGAACACTATAATCCATCTCTAAAATATATTCTGTAACATATTTATTTGTGGATACTATATAGACAACGGGATAGGTTATACATGGAAAATATTACAGCCATGGGCAAAGAAAATTCATGCAAACTTTACAATATCACACAATTCTATCTATCTATCTATCTATCTATCTATCTATCTATCTATCTATCTATCTATCTATCTATCTATCTATCTATCTATCTATCTATCTATCTATCTATCTCTATCTATCTATCTACAGAACTTAAAGAGAACCTGCTTCTTCTTACCTTCAGCAGCTTGCAGGACACTGACTTCCAAACCTTTGAAGGTTTTGCTGGCCAGTTCCTCCAGGGCACATAGAGGTGAGGTCTGGGAGAGAAGTGCTCTGCTGGACAGAGGTAACCCTGCAGGAGGGGGCTTCTCCGAAGTGGACAGTAGATGAGCTGTCCCACAGATGGTGTAACTTCTTCTGACTGAGGGCTTATTCAGGATGTCCTCAATGCTGAAGGGAGTCAGGGGTTTGTTAGAATTTGCAGGAGGTGGTAAGTGGTCCAAGGCATTTCTCCTTCTCTCTTCCACAGAAGATGATTTGGCTTCTTCCTTGGATGTCATTATTGTGGAGAACTTCACCAAGACTAGAGCGTCTACAAAAAGTTCTCTCTCCAGTAGTCCAATGTCTTTCTCCTTGCTGTCTTCTTAAAGGCTTTGCAACGCAAGGTTAAAATGAATTTAAAAAGGAGGAGGGGGAAGGAGGGAGGTGTGAAGGAGCAGATAAGGATTCCACAATCGTGATGATGACTTTTTCCACTATTGTCCAAGAACCTCAGTTGCTGCTTCTTATAATCTTTGCTGCTTCCCTCTGAGTGAATTCAGACTACTTCCAAATAAATTCATCCTTCAACCAGAGAGAGAGGAGAAAACAGAGAGACTGATACATTGACTATGGCTAACAAGTTATTGTTGATTGGGATGTAATCAATTATCTCCAATGGCATGTCTCTCGCTCTCTCGTTGCCTCTCCCTACCTAATGCAGGCGTCTTCAGGCTGGGAGCTCCATTAATTACCAGGCAAGGCTGGTAGGTGGAGCCCAGTTGAATTATAATGCCTAATGCACTTGTCACTTTCTCCCCCTCTCACCCCCCACCCCTATCATTTTGTTTGGCCATATATATTTTTAAATTACATTACACACACTACACCCAGCCTTTATTGAATCAGGATAATACTATCCCAACGAAAAAAAACGAAAAAAAAAAACAAAACACCAAAATTTGTATCTATTGCTTTCTTCTTCTAGTAAAAGGGAGAGAATATTTTACCGCTCAAAAACATCGAAAATGATAACGGATGACAGGTAAGACGAAGGTTTATTCCATCTATATGTGTATTGTGTATATGGAACATTATTGTATGCATTGTTTATTGTCACCAGCATTCTATTATATTGTATTTTATGTTTATATTCGATCTGGTGCTCTAGATACCTCCTCTTTCTATAACTAAAGATTTTGAGAATATTTTTAGATGGATATAAAAGTGTAAAAAAAAACAATCTAGTAAATGTTTTTGTTCATTGTATATGTCTGATTTTACTGTTTAGTGCGTTGTCTTTATTTTTTATTTGTATTTATTTATTTAATTTATTTATTATTTTGTATTTTTATTATTCTGTCTTTATTGCTATTACATTCATTGTTGAGGACTGCGGTAATGATGAAGATTATTTTTACTTGTTATTATTTTTATTATTATTTCGTGTTTTTTGTTTATTTGTTTATTTTTTTTATAAAACCAATTGTTTCTTAATTGAAATACACGACTGACCTGAATGGCGAAATACGAAATACTAGTTATTTATAGAGAAAATTCAACTCAATGGGCATGGAATTATTATTATTATTATTATTATTTTTAATACTTGAAAGACAGAAATAGGCTTGCAACAGACAGACAAACAAGGTTTATACGGGGGTGTATACGATGCAGGGATCTGTTCTAAGCACCGAGAGACTCGTAATTTCAGCTCACATCCAGGGTCGGCAAAATAATCCTGATCTGATAGAAAATATGGGATGTTATGGACGCCCTCATATATCTTATAACATAGGATGCCGGATATTATGTATGAACTGAAGGCCTGGGAATTGGAAATGCATCAAATATGTCAAGGGTTTAGTGTCTTTCTTTATATTTGTACAGGTACATAACAGAGGCAGATACTGATGTAGAATGATTACCTTTAATAATATAAAATATTTGTGCAATAATATAGATAGTCATATTGTGGGTGGGGATTTATACAATATGGTGTCATTGGGGAATATGTGACGTTATTATATATCGGAAGAAAAAGAAAATAACATTGTATGTCTAATTATTTATGTAAACCTCTCAAAACACATAGACCAATTACTATCTATCTATCTATCTATCTATCTATCTATCTATCTATCTATCTATCTATCTATCTATCTATCTATCTATCTATCTATCTATCTATCTATCTATCTATCTATCTATCTATCTATCTATCTATCTATCTATCTATCTATCTATACACATATATCTACATCTCCTGTCTATCTACCCACCTATTTTTCTTTCGATATATATATATATATATATATATATATATATATATATATATATATATATAAAAACACACGCATATGTATGTATATATATATATGTATATATATATACATACATATATATATATATATATATATATATATACACATATATATATAATATTATTTATATATATATAATATTTATATATATATATATATATATATATATATATATATATATATAAATAAATAAATAAAATCAATAAATACATTTTATTTGATTCATTAACCTTTCATGATTTATTGTGGGTGAGAAATGCATTGCATGCTAGTCTCTGGCTCCATCTCTTAAAGGGCCGGTCCCCTGTTTTCTCCATGTTGTAGTGTGTGATGTGTTTAGAGCACAGCCCCGGTTTCATCCCCTTTATCTTCGTCCTGAGAATGTGATGCAGCTGATGGGCACAGTGTTTGGCATCACATCACATAATCAGTTACCCATCCTGGTATAGCTGCTGTATGATAAACACTGAGTCTGCCACACACTGCTGATATGTTTAGTATTATATCTGTAATAAATTACTTATTCCCCGCCATTCATCACAGGTTATAAACATTATGTATGCGCAGTTTGGTTTACACAAAGGGCGGGTTCACACATGGCGGAATTCCACTTAAATTCCGCTGCGGACACTCCGCAGCGTTAATCCGCAGCGGAGCCGTTTCTCCATTGACTTTCACTTTAATTTAGCAGTGTTCGTTTACACGATGCGTACAATTCCGCTGCGGAGCATAGGCTGCGGAGCGGAATTTGGTGTCCGCAGCATGCTCTGTCTGTTGCGGAGCAGTGGCGGACTCATGGCGGAATTTCTCCATTGACTTCAATGGAGATTCTAAGTTCCGCAATGAAGTCCGCAGCTGTCATGCACATGTTATGTGTGCTGCGGATCCGTCTTGCTTTTTTTACTTGACATTTCTTCATTCTGGCTGGACCTAGGTATTTCTAGGTCTACAGCCAGACTGAGGAAGTCAATGGGGCTCCCGTAATGACGGGAGCGTTGCTAGGAGACGTCAGTAAATAGTCACTGTCCAGGGTGCTGAAAGAGTTAAGCGATCGGCAGTAACTGTTTCTGCACCCGGGACAGTGACTACCGATCCCAATATACATGTATCTGTAAAAAAACATATAAGTTCATACTTACCGAGAACTCCCTTCGTCTGTCTCCAGTCCGGCCTCCCAGGATGACGTTTCAGTGTAAGTGACGGCTGCAGCCAATCACAGGCCAAGCACAGGCTGCAGCGGTCACATGGACTGGCGCGTCATCCAGGGAGGTCGGGCTGGATGCCGAAAGAGGGACGCGTCACCAAGACAACGGCCGGTAAGTATGAAAATCGTTTACTTTCACTAGGGAAAGTGCTGTCCCTTCTCTCTATCCTGCATTGATAGGGAGAAGGGAAGCACTTTTCCCGCAGTCTGCAGCAGCTAGTCCGCATCAATGTACTGCACATTTTGTGCAGATCCGCTGCAGAATCTGCAACGCAGATTCTGTGCGGCATCGATGCGGACAGTTGCGGAGGAATTCCGCCATGTGTGGTCATGCCCAAACACTTCTCAGCATGAACAATGAAAGCCGCCGTTGTTATTTGGGGCTAAAAGTAGTTTATCTATGATGTTTAAGGGCATGACCACACATGGCGGAATTCCTCCGCAACTGTCCGCATCAATGCCGCACCTAATCCGGGTTGCGGATTACGGCTGCGGATCTGCACAAAATGTGCAGAAAATTGATGCGGACTAGCTGCTGCGGACTGCGGGAAAAGTGCTTCCCTTCTCCCTATCAGTGCAGGATAGAGAGAAGGGACAGCACTTTCCCTAGTGAAAGTAAAAGAAATTCATACTTACCGCCCGTTGTCTTTATGACGCGTCCCTCCTTCGGCATCCAGCCCGACCTCCCTGGATGACGCGGCAGTCCATGTGACCGCTGCAGCCTGTGCTTGGCCTGTGATTGGCTGCAGCCGTCACTTACACTGAAACGTCATCCTGGGAGGCCGGACTGGAGACAGAAACAGGGAGTTCTCGGTAAGTACGAACTTCATTTTTTTTTACAGATACATGTATATTGGGATCGGTAGTCACTGTCCCGGGTGCAGAAACAGTTACTGCCGATCGCGTAACTCTTTCAGCACCCTGGACAGTGACTATTTACAGACGTCTCCTAGCAACGCTCCCGTCATTACGGGAGCCCCATTGACTTCCTCAGTCTGGCTGTAGACCTAGAAATACATAGGTCCAGCCAGAATGAAGAAATGTCAAGTAAAAAAAGCAAGACGCATCCGCAGCACACATGACATGTGCATGACAGCTGCGGACTTCATTGCGGAACTTTGAATCTCCATTGAAGTCAATGGAGAAATTCCGCCATGAGTCCGCCACTGCTCCGCAACAGACAGAGCATGCTGCGGACACCAAATTCCGCTCCGCAGCCTATGCTCCGCAGCGGAATTGTACGCATCGTGTAAACGAACACTGCTAAATTAAAGTGAAAGTCAATGTAGAAACGGCTCCGCTGCGGATTAACGCTGCGGAGTGTCCGCAGCGGAATTTAAGTGCAATTCCGCCATGTGTGAACCCGCCCTAATAGACCCTTTGTGTTTCAATTAGAAAACAATAATACAAATCTATCTATCTATCTATCTATCTATCTATCTATCTATCTATCTATCTATCTATCTATCTATCTATCTATCTATCTATCTATCTATCTATCTATCCATCCATCCATCCATCCATCCATCCATCCATCCATCCATCGTATATTTCTGACATAATAAATAATAGTGTAGACTCAAGCTGCACAGTTTGCACTTAAATAAGGTATCATTACTGCTCTATCACCATTGAGAATTGAGGCTCCTGGTCATGTGGGATGATTCGACCAATAAGCCACCTGAATTTCTCCTCAGTACTAAACACCGAGACAAACAAACTTTGTACATACAAGTAAGCACTGGGCACACAGGCCACAGAATATCTCAGAGGGTTGGCTATTATTACTATTATTGTTAATATTATTATTATTCATGTGTATTCCTTATTACACAGGTACAGAGTCACACAGAGAAGAGGACATTGGGTGATAGGAGCAGGAGAATATGAGGTCATCATAATAATACAGGTATCATTACTAGTCTAGAAGGGGTCAGCTCTTGGAATAAATGTACCCCTATAATAACTTTATCTCTCTATACATAGAGAATCATTCTCTGATGTCATCAACTACAAAGTAACAATTGTAATTATTGTGTCATTTCAACTTATCTATTTAAATCACAGGGAACATTTAGCAAATCTAACCATACAAACAGATTACTCAGATTACATTTGGATAAAATCTCATGAGTGAAAAATGCATTAGAGGAAGTGTCCCTCTTGTCCATACCAACCAATCACATTCCGCATTTCAATTATCAAGTCTAGTTTAGGGAATGTAAGGGCAAAGCCCCACGTGGCGGAATTGTTCTTGAATTCCGCTGCGGACACTCCGCAGCGTTAATCCGCAGCGGACCCGTTTCTCCATTGCCTCCCACTTCTTTTTACTAGGCTTCGTTTAGACGAGGCTGAAAATTCCGCTGCGGAGCATAGGCTGCGGTGCGGAATTTGGTGTCCGCAGCATACAATGGATGTTGCGGACCAGTGGCGGACTGGTTGCGGACTCATTGCGGAAGTTTTCCATTGACTTCAATGGAGATTCTAAATTCCGCAATGAAGTCCGCAGATGTCATGCACATGTTATGTGTGCTGCGGATGCGTATTGCTTTTTTAACATGACATTTCTTCATTCTGGCTGGACCTATGTATTTCTAGGTCTACAGCCAGACTGAGGAAGTCAATGGGGCTCCCGGAATTACGGGAGCGTTACTAGGAGACGTCAGTAAATAGTCACTGTCCAGGGTGCTGAAAGAGTTAAGCGATCGGCAGTAACTGTTTCTGCCCCCTGGACAGTGACTACCGATCCCAATATACAGCAACCTGTAAAAAAATAGAAGTTCATACTTACCGAGAACTCCCTGCTTCTGTCTCCAGTCCGGCTTCCCAGGATGACGTTTCAGTCTAAGTGACGGCTGCAGCCAATCACAGGCTGCAGCGGTCACATGGACTGCCGCGTCATCTAGGGAGGTCGGGCTGGATGCCGAAAGAGGGACGCGTCACCAAGACAACGGCCGGTAAGTATGAAATTCGTTTACTTTCACTAGGGAAAGTGCTGTCCCTTCTCTCTATCCTGCACTGATAGAGAGAAGGGAAGCACTTTTACCGCAGTACGCAGCAGCTAGTCCGCATCAATTTACTGCACATTTTGGGCAGATCCGCCGCAGATTCTGCAACGCAGATTCTGTGCGGCATTGATGCGGACAGCTGCGGAGGAAAACCACCACGTGGGGCCGTGCCCTAAAAGTGAACTCCTATTGGTGCTATGGGTAACAAAAACATTTCTTCTAAAACAATTTTCATTCATCAAAACTTTCTGATCAAGCATATTCTATCTATCTATCTATCTATCTATCTATCTATCTATCTATCTATCTATCTATCTATCTATCTATCTATCTATCTATCTATCTATCTATCTATCTATCTATCTATCTATCTATCTATCTATCTATCTATCTATCTATATCCCAGCATGCCATAAAAGCTGCAGACTACCATGAAATGCTGGAGCTTGTAGCTCCACAGCAGCCGGAGAGGCACATCGCAGAACACTGGTTTAGACTAACAGTAGGGGTCTCAAAGCATTACTGTTAACCCTGTTAATATGTCACATTGAACTTGCTGCCATAATCTATGTATTTTTTTAGCACAAGACTTGTAAATTCAAAGATATAAAATTGTGATAAAAATCATGTGTGGTCTAATACACTCCACAAATCCCTGGATTAGAAAATTACAGACTGAGAACAGCAGTTGACTTTCTCCTGAATTACTTTTATCCATTCAAACCAAGATATAGGGTCCCATTATATCTTATCACTTATATAAATTGTTAACAAGTATCTGGTAAAACTTTGTGGAGTGGATCAAGTATAGGCTGAAGTGAATGTAACTTTTCCATTGAAATAATTAAAGTATTGACAACAATGTGACACCAGTAATATGAAGCATGTCTTAAGTTTTTACACCATTGTACAGTAGCAAATGCAGATTCATTTGATTTCCTCTTTTGGGCTAAAATTTCATATTTGGGAGGGCACAGAGCAGTGGTCTCCAAACAGTTGCTCTTCAGTAGTTGTGAAACTACAACTCTCAGCATGCAGCTGAAGAACCACCAGTTAGAGACCAGTAGTATTGACCATAGTCACATCATCTTAGTAGAATTTCGCTTAAGGAAAGGAACAGTCTAGAATCAATCAAAAGATATGGATTCACCCTATCATAATCGTGTGTATCTGGCAATAAAATACTCTTTGTTTTAGTACAAATCATGTTAGAATGATTTTAATCATATATTTTGCTTCATGTGACGGTCATTTCTTTTTATCTAACGTGTACTTGGTGTTTCCTAATAAAAATGGCTTCTCATGAATATTCATTAGAGGCACTCCCCATGCCCAGCTGTCTTAGGGCATGTTCAGACGTAGCGGATTTGATGCGCATTTGCGATTTACAGTGCAATACAAATAGGTGGGGTTTGGATTAATCCGCACTAAAATCTGTATACTTTATATGCAGATTTTGACGCAGAGTCGTTGTGGATTTGCAGCGAAATTCCCGTTTAATTTTGCAGCGATAATTGTCTGCCATGTCCAAACATACCCATAGGCCCTGTTCACACAGAGTTTTTTGACGAGTTTTTTGACGCGGAAACCGCCCCAAAAAACTCCTCAAAAACCGCCCGAAAATGCCTCCCATTGATTTCAATGGGAGTTGGACAAGTTTTTTTACCGCGAGTAAAAAAAACGCGTCACGGTAAAAAGAAGCGTCATGACCCATCTTGAGGCGGTTTCCGCCTCCAAAACCCCATTTCAATCAGTCAGAAAGAGGGAAAAAAAACCTCGACGAGTGTTTTGACGAGTTTTTGTCAAACCACTGTGCAAAAACCTACTGGAGCAGTTTTTGCAGGAGGAATTTTCCTCCTGCAAAAAACTCTGTGTGAACACAGCCTTAGAATTTATAATTTAGCAACTTCTCATTTACTGCTGAGCAACTGCTAAGTTAGGGCATGTTCAGACGTGGCGGAATTGCTGTTGAATTCTGCAGCGGACAGTCCACAGTGGAAATCTGAAGCAGAAGATTTTTCAATTGGTTTCTATACCTTTTAGGTAACTTAGTTCAGACGCTACGGAAAATAACAGTGCGGAATTTAGGCTGCGGTGCAGAATTTTCATTCCGCCGCATGCATGGCCACCAGTGGAGAAGCCGCGGATTTTCACTGCAGATTTCAGGCTTTACGGCAAGTCCGCAGTGATATCCGCAACGTCAGAATTACCTACCAAATTTGCAAATGTTGCTGCAGATTCGTTACGTAATTGCAGCGAATATGCAGCAACATTTGCAGCAGAGAAATTCCGCCACGTCTGAACATACCCTAAGGGCACGGCCAGACGTGGCAGAGTTTTTCCGCTGCAAATGTTGGTGCAGATTTGGGGCAATTACGCAACGAATCTGCAGCAACATTTGCATATTTCACAGGTAATTCAGACGTTGCAGAAAACACAGCGGACTTGCCACAGATTTTAGTTTTTTCATTGCAAAGGCTGAAATCTGCAGTGTAATTCCGCTTCTTCTCCGCAACAGTCAGTGCATGCTGCGGAGGGAAAATTCCAAACTGCAGCCTATGGTTCGCAGCGGAGTTTTCCGCAACATCTGAACTAACTTGCCAGAAAATGTATTGAAGCAAATGTAAAAAACGGCCGCTGAAGAATTCCACACCAATTCCGCCACATCTGGCCGTGCCCTTAGTGTGATTGGTCAAAGCTTCAGTAAAGTTCCAGAAAAAAAGGGTCTATTTCCCCAACCTAGCACAACGCCACTCATATCCATGGGCTGTGTCTGGTATTGTGGGCACTTAAAGTAGGATGAGCTGCAATACCAGACCCAGTCAATAGACAAGAGTGGCGCGGTTTCAGGAATAAAAGCATACCTCTATTATGCTATGGTAAAAAAAAAAATCTCTAAATTGTAAATCAATAAAAATATTATTCCCAGATGAAAGTTGTTGTTATTATTTTCTTTTTTTAGTGTTGGTTTTCAGGGGAAGAGGGCTTCCCTTCTCTCTATCAGTGCAGGATAGAGAGAAGGGACAGCCCTTTCCCTAGTAAAAGTAAAAGAATTTCATACTTACCCGGCCGTTGCCTTGGTGATGCGTCCCTCTCTTGACATCCAGCCTGACCGCCCTGGATGACGCGGCAGTCCATGTGACCGCTGCAGCCTGTGATTGGCCTGTGATTGGCTGCAGCCGTCACTTAGACTGAAACGTCATCCTGGGAAGCCGGACTGGAGACAGAAGCAGGGAGTTCTCGGTAAGTATGAACTTCTATTTTTTTTACAGGTTGATGTATATTGTGATCGGTAGTCACTGTCCAGGGTGCTGAAACAGTTACTGCCGATCGCTTAACTCTTTCAGCACCCTGGACAGTGACTATTTACTGACGTCGCCTAGCAACGCTCCCGTAATTACGGGTGCACACACGTAGTCACCCGTAATTTCGGGAGCCCCATTGACTTCCTCAGTCTGGCTGTAGACCTAGAAATACATAGGTCCAGCCAGAATGAAGAACTATCATGTTCGTAAAACCAATACGCTCCGCAGCACACATAACATCTGCGGACTTCGTTGCAGAATTTTGACTCTCCATTGAAGTCAATGGAGAAAGTCCGCAATGAGTCCGCAACAAGTCTGCTACACGTCCGCAACAACCAGTGTATGCTGCTGACACCAAATTCCGCACCGCAGCCTATGCTCCGCAGCGGAATTGTCCGCAACGTGTAAACGAACTCAACTAAAAAGCTGTGGAAGGCAATGGAGAAACGTGTACGCTGCGGACTGTCCGCAGCGGAATTCCAGAGCAATTCCGCCACATGTGGTCATGCTCTTAAAGTATAACTAAACTTTTGAAAAACTTTTGAATGTCACAGTGACAAGTCAGAAGTTTTGATTGGTAGTGATCCGAGCACAGAGACCAAAACCGATCGCTAAAACGTAGCGGCAGAAGCGCTCGGGTGAGGACAGTGCCACTTAGTTTCTGATCAGCTTTCCATGGAGCGTTGTACGGGCACAATGAGTCCGTATACCGCCCACTCGGCCTTCCGATGAAAGACGATTAGAAATTAAGCTGCACAGCGCTTACCTGGGCGTTTCTGCTGCTTTGTTTTAGGGGGGATTTACACGAGCGTGTGCGCAAAAGGCACTTAACAGCTCCGTGTGTCATCACATAGGATGCGCGGCTGCGTGATTTTCATGCAGCTGCCATCATTATGACACTCCGTTTGGATGTTTGTAAACAGAAAAGCATGTGGTGCTTTTCTGTTTTCATTCATACTTTTGACTGCTGTTGCGCGAATCACGCGCGTCACACGGAAGTGCTTCCGTGTGGTGCGCGTGATTTTCACGCACCCATTGACTTCAATGGGTGCATGATGCGCGAAAAACTCAGAAATATAGGACCTGTCGTGAGTTTTACACAGCGGACTCACGCTGCGCAAAAATCACTGACAGTCTGCACTGCCCTATAGACTAGCATAGGTCCGTGCGATGCGCGTGAAAAACACGCGCGTTGCACATCTGAATGGGGTTGTTTTGGTGACAAGCACATGGATTTCTGAAAACCGCTGAGATTCCGGCAAGTGAAACAAAATCTCGTTTAGCTCCGTGATCTCGCGAGATTTCGTTTCACTTGCCGGAATCTCACAAAAAAGATTCAGAAGTGTCAGGATTCTGAGTACACATGATGTCCAGGCTGGATGGTCATGTGTATTCATGATCAGGACACTGTAGTAATGTTAGGGTTTGTGTATGTGGCTGCACATAGTGATATAACTATATCGCTAGTGCAGTGTAAATGAATGGAAAGGAGTGCATGATGCCGATTGGTCAGCGTCATACACTGCTCTGTAGAACGCCCACTTGGTCGAAAGTAAAAGTACGCCCACTTGAGCATTAAGAAAGCTCATTAGCATAAACCAAAATCGCTCCTAACGTTGTAAAAATAGATTGTTTTTTTTAAATAAAAACCATTACTGTCACCTACATTACAGCGCCCATCTCCTTATGTAGGAGATAGGACACTTATTATGTGGTGACAGAGCCTCTTTAACTAATCTTTCGTGTGTGAATATCCCCTAAGGGCAAAGCCCCACGTGGCGGAATTGCTCTGGAATTCCGCTGCGGACACTCCGCAGCGTTAATCCGCAGCGGACCCATTTCTCCATTGCCTCCCACTTCTTTTTACTAGGCTTCGTTTAGACGAGGCGGAAAATTCCGCTGCGGAGCATAGGCTGCGGTGCGGAATTTGGTGTCCGCAGCATACAATGGATGTTGCGGACGTGTGGCGGACTGGTTGCGGACTCATTGCGGAAGTTCTCCATTGACTTCGATGGAGATTCTAAAATCCGCAATGAAGTCTGCAGATGTCATGTACATGTTATGTGTGCTGCGGATGTGTATTGGTTTTTTAACATGACATTTCTTCATTCTGGCTGGACAGTGACTACCGATCACAATATACATCAACCTGTAAAAAAAAAAGTTCATACTTACCGAGAACTCCCTGCTTCTTCCTCCAGTCCGACCTCCCAGCATGACTTTTCAGTCTAAGTGACGGCTGCAGCCAATCACAGGTCAATCACAGGCTGCAGCCAATCACAGGCCAATCACAGGCCACAGCGGTCGCATGGACTGCCGCGTCATCCAGGGAGGTCGGGCTGGATGCCGAAAGAGGGACGCGTCACCAAGACAACGGCCGGGTAAGTATGAAATTATTTTACTTTCACTAGGGAAAGGGCTGTCCCTTCTCTCTATCCTGCACTGATAGAGAGAAGGGAAGTACTTTCACCTCAATACGCAACGGCCAGTCTGCATCAATTTAATGGCCATTTTGGGCAGATCCGCCACATAATCTGCAATGCAGATTCTGTGCGGCATTGATGCGGACAGTTGCGGAAGAAAACCGCCACGTCTGGTCATGCCCTAAGGCTTCCTTCACAAACAGAATTTTTTTTTACATTTAAACTGCATAAACACCCGCTTCTACTAACGCTAGCATTATTAAATTGTAACATACGTTTTATTAGGGTTTTTAGTGGCGGTTTTCATTTAATGTCATTTTGTACACACTTTTTTTCGGGCGTTTTTGAAGTCCTATAGAGAAGCCTATGGGAAAAACGCCTGAAAAAAATGCCATACCCAGAGTATGCTGCGTTTGGAAAAAAAAATCCTCAAAAATACCAAAACACAATTTAGTGTAGGACATTTTATATTTTAATATAGACTTTAATGTAACATCTGACCAACACACCAAAAAAAAAACCCATTAAAAAACGCTCAAAAAAAGGCATTAAAAGCAACAAGAAAAATGTATAAAAACGCAGCAACACGCTGTGTGTGAATACAGCCTAACATTTTTTACAAGACTAGAAACAGAGAGAATCATTCAGGAAATTCCATATTAAAAAATAAAGATATAGTATCATATTTGTGTTTACAGCTTGTTTTAGGCTTTTTTTTCCTCTAAAGTTACAAGTGGGATTTCTAAACTTTTCTATGAACATCAAATAGCCTAGAATATCTCATAAATTAATATTAAAGGAATTTTACTGTATTTTCTCTTAATGTGAAAGTAATGTTTAGGTAGGTAGTGATACAAAAGTATACAAAAATGTAAATATATATACACAGGCACGTATATGTACACTGATAATCTATGCCGATACAATATGAACACTGACATGTTTTTGGGATATTATAGGAGCACTATTCTCCTGTGCCGATGTGTCACTGCTGATATGATTATCTTATAATGGTGTTCTCTACAATATATACAGCTTTAAGCATCATGCACACGGCTGTTATACGCCGTATGGTGCCTCCGTATGGCACCGCATAATGGAGAGATTCTCCCCTAGAAGTGATGTTTCTGGTGGAGAATAGCTCTGTAAGGCCATATTCACACGTGGCAGAATTTTTCCAGTGCAGATTCGGGGCAATTACGCAACGAATCTGCACCAACATTTGCATATTTGACAGGTAATTCAGACGTTGCAAATATCACAGCGGACTTGCCACAGATTTCAGTTTTTGGATTACAAAGGCTGAAATCCGCAGAGAAATTCCGCTTCTTCTCCGCAATGTAATGAGCTGCTGCGGAGGGGAAATTCTGCACCGCAGCCTGATTTCTGCAGTTATTTTTTGCAACGTCTGAACTAAGTTTCCTAAAAATGTAGAGAAACAAATGTAAAAAACGGCTGCTGCAGAATTCCACTGCGGACTGTCCACAGCGGAATTCAACAGAAATTCCTCCACGTGGCCTAATACGGCATCAACTGAAACACACAATTTTTTTCTATTATATTCCATACGGAACGGAGAGAAGAAGCCTCCGTATTTCTCCGTATGAATTCAGAAGGACTCCTCCATCTGACTGGAATCTTTTAAAGGTTCTGGACATGTCCTTAAAATGTGGGGGATAATATTTCCATGACTTTAACTTGTTACAAAAATTGAATTTATGTACATTTCCAGTAATCTATATGATAATTGTAAAAGAATACAAACATATTAATGAAAACAGTGCGGTAACAAAAAACAAATAGATAAAGAAAATAAAGCCATAAACCTGCCTACAAAGCTCCCCACCATGCTGCACCTTTCTACATCTCTTCTCTTATATCTGTGTAGTTTTCTACTTGTATTCTCCAAGCTGCTAATAATTTGGGCTTACTGTATCTTCCTCCATGATCACAACCTCCCATTCTCATCTACTAGACTTCCTTCCACCTGTACCTATACTCTGCACACCCTATACATGCCCTAATGCACTACTCCACCTTCATTTCTACTACCACCTCATTATCCTAATATTCATCTATATATCCAAGAAGATTTATTCTTCCTAATTATACCTGAGCTTGCACATATATAGATATAGAGGACCTTTTTTAAAAATCCCTTCAACTTCATGTGGCGGCTATACTACACAATACAAGCCCCTTTTACCCTTTTACCTTTCTGCCACCTCCCCTCCCCTCCCCTTTGGATTGTAAGCTTTCAGGCAGGATTCTTTCGATTCTGCTTTGTTTCTAATTTGAGTAGCAAGGCGCAGTGGAATATATTGGCGCTATATAAATAAAGAACGATAGTAATAATAGTGGCCATAGGTGTAACAATGACTGACAATGTGGATCTGTAACTTTAATCATTGCATCCCTGGTACCAAATAGTTCCAACCAACCGGAAAATGTAATGAACGCGTTTTAATTCCTTGATCATTTTTCTGTAATGTCACATTATTATTAGCATTAGGCAATAGTCATAGGTGAGTTTGCAGGAGGGACCTATGTCATTGTTCATCCAGATCTTCCTGATTCATGAATAGAAAGCCAGAATCAAAAGTGGGTGTTGGAATTGCATAGACATTCACATGCTTACAAATCTATTGTCGTTTTGTGATCAATCACTTAATTTACATGATACTTTGTAATTTAAAAAAAATCCTAACTTAAAGAAAACATTCTGAAAAACTAGTGCTTAAAATCTCTAAAAAGAAACCCATAAATTGATAGATGATTCATTATCAATCTTGTATAAACTGCTGCTCCACCCAAATCAATGGCCACAGCTACATTCTTTCCACTTCTAGCGATAATTGTACATTTCACAGACCATTGAGGGGTTGTCCGCTGTTAATTTACTTTGATTTATTGATTTCTACTTTACCTTGAGATCACAGCATTCCATGGTTGTAGACATGATGGTAAATGTTCATCACTCAACTTCTCCTATTATGTATATTGGGACCATGACTGACTTTGCATCAGAAAATGGACGGTAATTGTAAGGGTATGTGCACACACACTAATTACGTCCGTAATTGACGCACGTATTTCGGCCGCAAGTCCCGGACCGAACACAGTGCAAGGAGCCGGGCTCCTAGCATCATACTTATGTACGACGCTAGGAGTCCCTGCCTTGCTGCAGGACAACTGTCCCGTAGTATAATCATGTTTACAGTACGGGACAGTTGTCCTGCAGCGAGGCAGGGACTTCTAGCATCGTACATAAGTATGATGATAGGAGCCCGGCTCCCTGCACTGTGTTCGGTCCGGGACTTGCGGCCGAAATATGTCCGTCAATTACGGACGTAATTAGTGTGTGTGCACATACCCTTATGCTCGTTGCAATTCTCCCATCAATGGCTGGTGGTTTGATAAAATTGTGACATGTTAGGGCAACTTAAATGGGTATCTTAGTATCTGTAAATGACTTTTATTCTTTGTATAATGAAAAGTTAGAACATTTTCCAATATTCTTTCTGTATCAATTGATTATGGTTTTCAAGATCTCTGCTTGCTGTCATTTAATAGGAATCTCCATTGTTTAGTTCCAGGGGATAAAACTCTGTTCCGGTCATGCGACGGACACCCAGGTGCACGGCTCGTTATCAGAGCTGTGTCTCGTAATCAGTCCTGCACCTGTGTGTCCATCACATGACCAGGACAGATTCTCATCCTCTGGAAGTAACAATGAAAATTGCTATTTAATGACAGCAAGCAGAGATCTTGAACACTGTGGGGAATTAATACAGAAAGTTTATTAGAAAACTGTATGGCTTTTCATTATACAGAGGATAACCTTTAGGGTATGTGCACACACACTAATTACGTCCGTAATTGACGGACGTATTTCGGCTGCAAGTCCCGGACCGAACACAGTGCAGGGAGCCGGGCTCCTAGCATCATACTTATGTACGATGCTAGGAGTCCCTGCCTCTCCGTGGAACTACTGTCCCGTACTGAAAACATGATTACAGTACAGGACAGTTGTCCTCCAGAGAGGCAGGGACTCCTAGCGTCGTACATAACTATGATGCTAGGAGCCTGGCTCCCTGCACTGAGTTCGGTCCGGGACTTGCAGCCGAAATACGTCCGTCAATTACGGACGTAATTAGTGTGTGTGCACATACCCTTACTTGCTGAAAGTGGACAACGCTTTTAATCATTATACGCTGCGTTACGCATGTAAAGATGTAGCCGGTATCAGGTCAATAGTTATCCAATATCATTTATGTACAATAATGTCGTGCTGAGATTGGAACAATCTTTCTATGGAAATTCATTCTGATTGTGGCAAGAATCATATCAATTTGATTTTGCAATGGCCGCATAAGAATTTCTCAGATAATTGCGGCAAAAAAAAAAAAATAGCAACCAAGAACACGTGTAAGGCTAAATTCACATCATGTGGGAAAATGTTCCGATGTATATGCAGATGTGCCATAGGCATTAATGGGCAAATATATGCTAAAAAGATGTCCTCGACCGCTTACTGTATAAAAAAAAAAACATACAGCGTGGGATAACCATATGTATAATAGCAGTTATCGGCAGACACATGCAGCTATATAGACGTAGAGTTGCATATTTCTGTCCATATGTTCGGAGGAACCACTGCTGACCACTATCAACAGAGACAGTGGGAATTTTGCCTAAGGCCTCCTTCACACACAGAATTTTTCTGTGCGTTTTAAAGTGCATAAAAAAACCGCTTATAAAAACGTCAGCAGTTTTCAAATGTAACATGCGGTTTTTAAGGCGTTTTAAGAGGCTTAAGAGTTTTTTATGTGGTGTCACTTTGTACATGCTTTTTTTCCAGCGTTTTTTGAAGTCCTATAGAGAAGCTTATGGGAAAAAGTCCATACCCAGAGCATGCTTCGTTTTGAAAAAATGCCACTGACCACAAGATTGCCTCAAAAGATGGCGGTGGTGGGTACCGGGGTAATAATGGAGGTTAGTATAGCCTCTGCATCGGCTAACAATAAGCCCTGCCTTAGTAATGGACGCTGTCAATCAGCCAGCAGCTATTAATAAGGCAGTAGTAATAAAGTTTAAAAAAATACAAGGACATAAAAAAATTATTTTATTGAAATAAAAAAAAACACATAATCCTCATTGACCATTTTATTGACAATAAAAAACGCTGTAATCTCAGTGGTCCTCGAATCTGACGTAGTCCAACAACCGAACCTGCATAAAAACACAAACACACAAAGAAAAAATTAGTAACAGATAAAAAACCATTTCTGAGGCCCCATGCACACGAACGTAAAAACGCCCGTAATCATGGGCCCATAGACTTCTATTGGCCACGGGTACCTCCCCATATGCTTACGGGAAGGTGCCCGTGCCGTTGAAAAATATAGAACATGTCCTATTTCAGGCCGTAATTACGGCACAGGCAGGCCCATAGAAGGCTATGGGGCTCCCGTAATTACGGATGACTACGTGTGTGCACCTGTAATTACAGGAGCGTTGCTACAGGGGATAGTCACTGTCCAGGGTGCTGAAAGAGTTACAGAAACTACCGATCACAATATAGATCAACCTGTTAAAAAAAAAATAGAAGTTCATACTTACCCAGAACTCCCTGCTTCTTCCTCCAGTCCGGCCTCCCGGGATGACGTTTCAGCCCAGGTGACCGCTGCAGCCAATCACAGTCTGCAGCGGTCACATGGACTGCCGTATCATCCAGGGAGGTCGGGCTGGATGTCGAAAGAGGGACGCGTCATCAAGACAACGGCTGGATAAGTATGAATTTCTTTTACTTTTATTACGGAAAAGGCTGCCCCTTCTCTCTATCCTGCACTGATAGAGAGAAGGGGCTGCCGATTAGTGCAGTGCAATTTTGCAGCGAAAACGTGCCCGTAAATACGGGTGGAATACTGGTGACACCGGACCTGTATTTACGGGCACGGGTCCGTAAATACTGGTCCAATACGGGTCGAATACGTGTGACCAAGGACCCGTATTTACGCCAGTATTTACGGGAGGAAAAAAATACGTTAGTGTGCATGAGGCCTCAGGACACATTCAGATGTGGCGAAATTGCTGTTGAATTCTTCTGTGGACAGTCCGCAGCGGAATTGTGCAGCAGCCGTTTTTTTTGTTTCTTTCTATACATTTTTAGGAAACTTAGTTCAGACGTTGCAGAAAATAACTGTGCGGAAATTAGGCTGCGTTGCAGATTTTTCCCTCCAAGGCATGCACATTATGTTGCGGAGCAGTAGCGGAATTTCACTGCGGATTTCAGCCTTTGCAATGCAATAACTGAAATCTGTGGCAAGTCCACTGTGATATCTGCAACGTCTGAATTACCTGTCAAATATGCTAATGTTGGTGCAAATTCGCAAAGAATCTGCAGCAACATTTTCAGCAGAAAAATTCTGCCACGTCTGAACATGGCCTAATACTTAACTTTCCTGGGTCCAGCACTGGAGTCGCAATATCAGCGAGCTGGGCTCTATATCTAAGCCTATAATATGTGATACTGTCTGCTGAGCCACTGTATCTAATCCTATCCATAGCTATAGGGTCAAAGCACTACAGATGTGCTGTCTTTTATATATATATATATATATATATATATATATATATATATATATATATATACATACACACATACATAAACACACACGCATACATATACACACATATACATGCACGCAAACACATATATTTTGGAGGGTGAGCATATGTTAGTACAAGGATACTTACAGCTGGGGCACTGTATCTAAGTCTATCATGTATAATACTGTCTGCTGAGACAAGGTGGGTATGTGGCACTACCTACAGGGGACTGCATGGCACTGTCTACAAAGGGGATGTATGGTAGGGGGACTGTGTGTGGAACCATACAGGGGGATTGTGACACTATATACAGGGGGCGTTGTGTGGGGAACTATCTACAGGTGTCTTTGATTAGACATAACTTTGCTTGGGGCCCCAGAAATGCCAAATTTGTCCCTGAGGTTTAGTACAAGGATACTTACTGCTGGGGCCCTGTATCTAAGGCTGCATTAACACGAGCGTGACAGATTTACATGTGAAAGAAACGCGCGTAAATCTGTCCGTGTGCGTTGCGTTTGCATCAGTGTGCTTCGCATGTGGCATGTGCTTTTCACGCACTTGCAAGCAATGTAATTAACGAATGTAACACGGACAGCACACGGATGTCGTCCGTGTGCTTCCGTGGTTTTCACGCAACCATTGACGCAGTCAGGCAGGACACAGATACAAATGAATACTATAGGCTGCAGGCCACGTTAGGGCTGCAGCCTATAAAGCGAAGGGAAGACTCCCTGCACAGGCCGGTTTGATGACGTCAATGCATCACGGTGGTCTGCGCATTCATCCCGCCCGCAAGGCAGTGCAGCACTCCGTCCGTCACAAGAACGGGGCAAGGTAAGTACAATATTTTTTTGCGGGGGCTATGTGGCATTATATACACAGGGGGGATTGCTTTGTAGCGCTATATACATGGGGAGATTGCTATGTAGCACTATATACATGGGGGGATTGCTGTGTGGCACTATATACAAGGGGGAGGTGTGTGGCACTATATACAAGAGAGGGGGCTGTATGGCACTATATACAAGGGGAGTTGTGTGGCTCTTAATACAAGGGGGAGCTGTGTGGCACTATATACAAGGCGGTCTGTGTGGCACTATATACAAGGGGGGCTGTGCGGCATTATATACAAGGGGGGCTGTGTGGCACTATATACAAGGGGGGCTGTGTGGCACTATTTACAAGAATGGCATGGCTGTGTGGCACTATCTATAGGGGGCTGTGTGTGCCGCTATCTACGGGGGGTGTGTGGCCATATCTACAGGGGGCTGTCTGTGGCCATATCTACAGGGAGCTGTGTGTGGCCGTATCTACAGGGAGCTGAGTGTGGCCGTATCTACAGGGGGCTGTGTGTGGCCGTATCTACAGGGGGCTGTGTGTGGCCTTATATACAGGGGGCTGTGTGTGGCCGTATCTACAGGGGGCTGTGTGTGGCCGTATCTACAGGGGGCTGTGTGTGGCCGTATCTACAGGGGGCTGTGTGTGGCCGTATCTACAGGGGGCTGTGTGTGGCCGTATCTACAGGGGGCTGTGTGTGGCCGTATCTACAGGGGGCTGTGTGTGGCCGTATCTACAGGGGGCTGTGTGTGGCCGTATCTACGGGGGCTGTGTGTGGCAGTATCTACAGGGAGTATCTATCTATCTATCTATCTATCTATCTATCTATCTATCTATCTATCTATCTATCTATCTATCTATCTATCTATCTATCTATCTATCTATCTATCTATCTATCTATCTGTCTGTCTGTCTGTCTGTCTATCCATCCATCCATCCATCCATCCATCTATCTATCTTATTGTATATAAGATGGAGGGTCTGGTGACGAATAATCAGCAGTCATCTATTGGATTGTTACTTAGAAGATGCAAACACACAATTAACTGTTGGCAGAAAATGGAAAACATTTTATTTCTAGGGTAAGGATGGATAATAGTGCCACACTTATATACCTGGAATAACAATGTTCACTCATTTAGAAAATAGACTCACTTAAAACAATGTTTTCCTCTTTTACCATTGTGTAGAACAAAAGGGAAGTCACAAAAATGCACAGTGATTTATGGCTGTGTTTTATGTACTGTGCTGTATGACGCCTTTCCTGCCAAATTCAGGGCACTTAGATCTAGCAGCTGTTTAATTGCCTCTGATTCTGTCTTTGAGCTCATTGACTAAAATGTCAGTTTTCATACGGTTTTGCTACACCACTTCACAGCTTTTTTTTTTTTAACCTGCTGTTTGCTGATAAGTAATGAGTGTTAAATCTATAAATTCCAGAATTTGATATTTATCGTCTAGACAAACAAGATAGATCTGCTGTTAAACTATGTGCAATAGCTTATATGTTTTTTTTTACACCTTCAGCCCCATGGCAATACTTAAAGAGGATCTGTCACTAATCTAATAGGCGCTATGATGCTGAGAACTACAGTGTAAAAAAAAAAATTCAAAAACGTTTATTATTTGCAAAGTTATGAGCATTTTTCTAAATATGCTAATTTGGCAATACTTGCCAAATGGGAGGTTACTCTTTCTTTTCACTCTGGGCGGTGTAATGTTTTCTGTATGACGCTGTCCAACCAGCATCATACAGTTCTCCTCTTCCCAGCTCAGGTACACAGCATGATCATATAGTATACAGCTTCCATTCCTAACTGTGTTTTTAACTGGTGATACCTCCGGACGTGTCACAACTAGAACTACGTAATCCTGGTGCCATATGAAAGATTAGAATCTCATCTTTCATATGCCACCAGAATCACTGTTCTAGGTGGTCCACAGCCGGAGCTATCACCATGGCCGGAGATTTGAAGTGATCCCACTTCGCTCTAGCCTCAGTCTCTCACACTGTGTGAAGCAGCTTCATGCTGATAGGACAGCGTCAGAGGCTGTGAGGAGGCTCCACCCCAGGAAAATTGCTGCTGTTACCTCCCACTTGCCTAGTATAGCCTCATTTGCATATTTTGAAAAAAGCTCATAACTTTTAGAATAATAAACGTTTTGGGATAGAATTTTCACTAGCATTATCAGTGTCACTGCGCCTATTTGATTAACCAGGAGATAGGACATTACTAAACTAGTGACAGATCCTCCCTTAAAGGAGTTGTAACTTTCTAATCCAACTAAGGACAACATCTGCATGGAGTTTGTTCTCCCTGTGTTTGTGCAGCTTTCCTCCAGGTTCTCCGGTTTCCCCCCACACTCCAAAAAGCATACTGATTGGCCTCCTATGAAATTGTCCCTGGTGTATATGTGTTTTAGGTAGGGAAATTAGATTGTGAGCCCCATTGAAGATAGGTACTGATGTGAATGATGACAATCTCTGTACAGCACTGCGGAATATGTTGGTGCAAAATTTAGATTTTGTGTATGAAATAAACAGTTTTCACCCTGCAGCGTCAGCCCATGATATACGCACTTTGGAACTGAATCTAATCTCCTAATATTCAGTTAAGAGCCAATTACATATTTCCATAAAACCCCTATAACACCTATAACACTATTGGGATTTCTACTCTGGTTTGAGCTCACATATCAGCCATGTATTTTACATTAGTATTATTAATAGGATTTTCATTTGTATTTTTCCTTTTTTTAAAGGGAATGTCTCATGTATTTAATTTCATTTTATTTCAATGATGGCCTGATGAAGACGCTAGTCCAGCTTTGAAACGCGTAGCCTTAATAAATCAAGTTTATTATTTATTATTATTATTACCTTACCTGGATTTTATACATTATTAGCAGCGCCATCAAATCTTTTTTTTTTAACTATAAAAACTCCCTTTCCTGCTGCGGCAGCGTTCACCGTTGCCTGTCTTGATCTAACTGCAGCTTACCATTTGGATTTACTGATCTTGTTTTTATCAGAGTGGTGCCTGATAATGCACAACTCCCATAGGTGAGCACAATACTGTTACCAGTCATCAAACATCACTCCTTAGGTGATCTGCACTATGTGGCGTAATGCATTTCTGCTTTTTCTCTTATAGATTATACCAATGGCTTAATTTACAAAATTTTTTTGCAGTTTTCTTTAATCCGGGCCAGTTTTTTTTTTTTTTTCTTAAAGTTTCTATTGAGGCGCAAACGTCTGTTCTTTTTGCTGCAAATCAATAATAAATGTGTCGAAATTGATTTGCACCAAAAAATATGGCAAATTAGGATAGGTTCACATAGGATAGGTTGACACGGCATATAACTGCAATACTTCAAGATATTTTTTTTACATGGAAAGTAGCATAAAAAAATTAAAAACAGCACCGAAAATGTACCTTGTGCCCCTATGCTTCAGAGGTATCTGTAACATTTTAACCTATTTGAAATACAAGGTTTGTTGAATAAAAACTACAAAACCTTACATTTGGACTTTCGGCTCATACGAGAGGAAATCTCCCAGCATAGAAGAAACATATATATCGCACGATGTCATAGTCAACTAAGCTTTTCAGTAATGTAGAAAGAAGGGTATTCCTACCCCTTCGCTGAACATATGGCAAAAGGATCTTGGCATATGGTGGATTCCTGGCACATACTCCAAACGTAAACCAAAAATGCTGTATGAACATAGTCTTATGTAAAGCAATGTCAATGCCTTTGACAGATTCGTTTTTTGAAGATTTTATTTCTCGCATTTGTTATGTAGGCAGATCCAAATAATACAAACCTTTGCAAACATACGATTTTTGGATTTAATAGGCATAAAGTTGTATACGTCTGGGGCACTCTTCAAACGTAATGCCGAATGTCACATTTCATTATGATTTACTATTAGGCTGGATTCACACGAGCACATTACGTCCGTAATGGACGGAACGTATTTCGGCCGCAAGTCCCTGACCGAACACACTGCAGGGAGCCGGGCTCCTAGCATCATAGTTATGTACGAAAACATGATTACAGTACGGGACAGTTGTCCTGCAGCGAGGCAGGGACTCCTAGCATCGTACATAACTATGATGCTAGGAGCCCGGCTCCCTGCAGTGTGTTCGGTCTGGGACTTGCGGCCGAAATACGTTCCGTCTATTACGGTCGTAATGTGCTCGTGTGAATCCAGCCTTATTTCTGAGGTGGGACAAAGTGATAAGCACTAAATACAAGCTTACCAAGCCTTGTCCTTCCCTGTGCCTCCACATACAACTGTGCCATTTAATGTCTCTCAAACTTCTTAATGTTCTGATTCAAGCCATAGAAGTTTCTTACTTGATGATGCTCTTGTGCAGACTTCAAAAATATTCAATTGTTCTTAAGCAGGAAACAAGGGGCATTTGGTGCAGGTTTTAGGTCCCTAAGCTAAGAGGAGCCCAAGGCAAATGCTTCATGTGCCACTGCCAGCTTATCAATCTGGACTTGCTGGGTTTATAGATGTTATGGGGGTCATGTATCATCGCAATTACTCCAGACTTTGTCCACGGTCTGAACCTAGCCTAAGACTTTCTATATGAAAGCACGCAGATATGCAATAACCCAATCCAACAAATCAGACAGTGTTTGCATTCGTTTACTTGAATAATGTGCCTCATTGCAATAAATAAGGGAGAGCGAAGACACAATTTTGCAGTATGGAAGGATCTGCAAATGATATAAACTGATTAAAAAATTGGTTGCATCAGTTTACATCAATTTTTTAATGCATTAACCACATGTTAAAAAAAACTGATCATGATGGAACTGATGCAAGTTGATGCGCTTTTGCATTGGTTTGATGCTAATAGAAATTAATTGGAACCGTCGTCTGATCTATTAATGTGTGAATTCTCCCCTAGTAATCAAACTCCAAAATGTACCGCTGTTTAAGATTATTTTCATATGGACTTCAAACAACATCCCTGTGAAATGCAGAAGAGGAAATAAAAAATAACAATTCTGCCCTTTTTACGCTGAAATCATAATTCCAGATCAGGTCTAAATCTTAGACAACAATTTTGTTTGACAAATCACCAAACCTAAAGGGTATGCTCACACGGTTTATTTTCAGACATTTTTCAGGGGGGAAATGGCTCAAAAAACGGCTGAAAAAAACGGAAGCTGTATGCCTCCAAACATCTGCCCATTTCATTTGGGAAAAACGGCGTTTCATTACGACAGGGCGTTTTTTTATGTGGCCATTTGAAAAATGTTGTGTAAAAAAACACCCCGTAAAAAGAAGTGCATGCCACTTCTCGAGCAGTTTTTGGAGCCGTTTTTCATTGAATCAATAGAAAACCAGCTCCAAAAACGGCCGTAAAAAACGCCTCAAAAAACGTTCCTTGAAAACAGCTCCGTATTTTACAGCCATTTTTCGTTGTGAACATACCCAAACAGCTCATAGCCTGGGGGGTCTTCCACTAGGCAAAGATATCTAACTTCTTAATTTAACCAAAAACCATAACGACAAATGCATGTCTTTATGTAGTGTGAGGGTGAAGCAAAGCCAGTATTAGGGCCACAACACCAGGACCCTAGTGTTTCTATTGACCCAAACTTTTCTGTTGATCTAAGTTTGGTTTAGTAGAACTATTGGGGATCCAGATGTCATGGCTATAATATGGTTTCCAAAATTCTGCTGGATTTGGGTCTTAAACCACTGTCACACGGCTGTAATACAGGTGTCTTTTAGTGTCCATATTAAGCTCGCCATACATTTTAGATAGCTGTCGGCCAAGTGTGCATTCGGCCAACAGCTATTCCTCACTACTCCCCCATACACATACATGCATGCAAGGCTCGGCCGAGCGTGTGTGTATTCTCAGTGAGAAAGCCTCTGCCATACTCAGCTGGCAGCGGCTTATCTAATAACCAACAAAAGGGTTGGGCCTGTTAAAATTCAACATGCACGAGCCTTCTCTTGGACGACATCTGGCGTCGGGGGAGATTTGGGACGCCGACATACACATTAGATGGTGGACTGGTCCCGCCGAAATAAGCGGGTTTGCACGACATACATCTAACGTGTATCACCAGCCTCACTGTTAGGGCACGGCCAGACGTGGCGGATTTCCTCCGCAGCTGTCCGCATCAATGCCGCACCTAATCCGGGTTGTGGATTACGGCTGCGGATCTGCCCAAAATGTGCAGTAAATTGATGCGGACTAGCTGCTGCGGACTGCGGAAAAAGTGCTTCCCTTCTCTCTATCAGTGCAGGATAGAGAGAAGGGACAGCACTTTCCCTAGTGAAAGTAAACGCATTTCATACTTACCGGCCGTTGTCTTGGTGACGCGTCCCTCTTTCGGCATCCAGCCCTACCTCCCTGGATGACGCGGCAGTCCATGTGACCGCTGCAGCCTGTGATTGGCTGCAGCCGTCACTTAGACTGAAACGTCATCCTGGGAAGCCGGACTGGAGACAGAAGCAGGGAGTTCTCGGTAAGTATGAACTTCTATTTTTTTACAGGTTGCTGTATATTGGGATCGGTAGTCACTGTCCAGGGGGCAGAAACAGTTACTGCCGATCGCTTAACTCTTTCAGCACCCTGGACAGTGACTATTTACTGACGTCTCCTAGCAACGCTCCCGTAATTCCGGGAGCCCCATTGACTTCCTCAGTCTGGCTGTAGACCTAGAAATACATAGGTCCAGCCAGAATGAAGAAATGTCATATTAGTAAAACCATTCATTGCGGAATTTAGAATCTCCATTGAAGTCAATGGAGAAATTCCGCCATTAGTCCGCAACCAGTCCGCCACTGCTCCGCAACAGACAGAGCATGCTGCGGACACCAAATTCCGCTCCGCAGCCTATGCTCCGCAGCGGAATTTTACTCAACGTCTAAACGAACACTTCTAAATTAAAGTGGGAGTCAATGGAGAAACGGCTCCGCTGCGGATTAACGCTGCGGAGTGTCCGCAGCGGAATTCAAGTGAAATTCTGCCACGTGTGAACCCAGCCTTACATCCCCCGAACCTCACCATGGTTCTACTGAACTGAACTAAGATCATCATAAGGTTCTATAGTGATCTCATTTTGGTTCAGTTGAACTGCAGGGGGTCCTTATGTCGTAAATGAAATACATATGCTGAAAGGCGGCAATATTACAGCAGTGTGAAAGCAGCTATAGCTAGTAAACTCTGTAAATTATTACAATGTGTGTACAGCCCTGTGAAATATTTTGGTGCTAAATTAGATAGTTAAGGCTTTGTTTATATTTGTGTTGGAGGCTCCGATAGGGGCCTCCGTCGCAGATCCAGTGGGGACTACCGGAGACAATAGCACAGCATGCTGCACATTTATCAATATTGGCCTATTCTATGTCTCTCTTATTTACGGCAGGTTTTTGTTTTGCAGCAAATTTATCAAATGTCGCACACCATTTCTTACGTTTTTATATTGGAGATGATGTGATGCTTTTGGTTTAGTTTTGTGGCTTACATCTTAAACCAATCTACTGAAAAAAAAATGCCCCAAATATTGCAGCAAAAATACATAGAGCAGTGACTAGCCCAAGCCCAAGCCCCATTATGCAGGAATACTGTCCTAATAGCAGTACGGTCTACCAAAAAACTTTTCTATTTGGCCAAATCCAAACCCTTCCGTAAAAAGAGAATTGATGCACCAACCCTTTTGTATAAAGTGATTACCGGCTGCTGCAGAATAGAGACCCTGATATGTGTATTCTACAATACTGGGTGCACGCGGATGAGCAGGAGATTAGTGGACAATGCTAGGACAACCTGTTGTGTTGCGATTCAGAGGATTGGAACGTAGGGGACAGCACATAATATTTTGGTTCACAGATTTTCTGCATATCCATGTACAGGCAAGTGTGAAGTGGCTGGGGCTGGGCCTACAGCCAACCCCATCATCTAAATGTTAACAAGAGGAGAGAGTGGTGTTGTGACGCCTTTGACAAACCGTTGCAAAAAGATTGCAGAGTCAAACTAAGTTCATGCCTCTTACTAATTTATCTTGACAGGGATATATAAATAAATGGGATACTATGATGAAGAGGAGGCAGGCTAATAATAATTCAGCCTCTGTATAGTGTATATTCTATGGTACAATTCAATGATTTTATGAAATAAGGAGCCTATCTTTGTAAAGATTGTATTTATTGTATTGTTTTGTATTGTATTAATATGATATGAACCATGTTTCCCTCCGCGCCTTTGTTTGTTTCCCCTCCATAACCCTTTGCATGTACCTTGAGCAATTCCTCTGTAGGAGGAGTCCTGCACCGGTTCTTGCCACCTGATAGCAAAGGGGATGGAACCAACCAGAACTCGGCCCCCTCTCATAGCAGCCGCATGGACTGACTTATGGCAGGGGCGTACCTAATGGGACTAGCGGGGCATGTGCATGCTGGGTGCCAAGCGGGTGCCAACAAGCCACTTTGTTTTAACCAGGGTATTTAAATAAAAGGATGGAGCAGCGAACTGAAACTTTGCCCATGGTCAAAAGAAGCCTAGATAACTTTATGATCTGTCGAACATACATCCTTGCATTTAGGGACTGTAGCAAGCCATGTGATACCCCCTATGGGCACTATAATGCCTGGCAGGATTTGTTACCCTCTAGGATTTCCAGATAACTTAGAAATGGTTATATATACAACCCGGGTGCTGTACGTTCGACACTCGGACAGCACCCGGACGTGAAAATCGTTCACCTGAATGATCCCTTAGAAGTGCAACGAGTAATTCACAACCAGTGGACGCTTCTGTCTGGCCTGTGCTTGGGGCACAGTTTCAGGAAAACTCCTCTCGTCTCTCATTAGTCCTGCTCACTTAGAACTTCATGGGCTAAAACTGTACAAACATTTACAATGGACAAACTTATGTCATTAGCACAACTGCTTTCTGGTTCTATTTATTTGCTTAAAGAGAATCTGTCTTGGCAGAAAACTTTATTTATTAATGAAGTAAGAGCCTCTGGGAACTCCAGGACCTTTTCTTGCACACTATGCAAATTTGTTTCACTGCATTTGGATAACGTGCTGGAAAAGGTCTGGAGGTCTGAATCTTCATACTAGCGGCAGTACCAGAGCTCTGGGGTCACAGTGGCCATACTTCAATATTTAATAAATCCATCAGGGAGGCACAAAGTACTATCCTTTACCACACAATAAAGAAAAAGTAACATAATCCATGAAATTCATGGACCAGTGCTGGGTCCTGGCCGCCAACACCTGCTTTCTGACAGCGAGAACCGGAAGTGCAATGTGAGTGACATCACCAGATATCAAAAACAGCAAGAAATTGTCATTTAGTGGTCACGTCTCAGCCCGCAGCCAGAACATGCTTACAAGTTGTAATAGCACCAACCTGCTTGGTGTTATTAGGATTCCCTTGTAGGTCCCCTAATTTAAAGAGACCTGTCTCCATAACCGCTCCTCTTTAAAATAATTGTCTGTTCTGGAAAGTCTTTTTTTGTTAGAAGGGTTTTCCCATTAATACTCTGCTCACAGGGTTTTTACGATGCTGTGACCACAAGAGATCAACTGTAATCTGCAGTGGAACCTGGCAGCAGGTGTACCATTTCTTTGCAGCGCCACCACAGGTGAAGCATTACACATTAGACATGCTGGGTCCATTAGACTGTGTGACACTCTTTATCGCCGCTCCACTCTGGCTACTAGGTGGGGATCCTAAACATGACCCCCTCTATTAACTCAAAATTCCCTAAAAGATTATTTGAAAATAAATTCTCTAGATCACAGACCCCCTAAGGCCTCATGCCCACTTCAGTGTTTTTCTTCAGGGTGCTATCCGTTTTTTTAACGGATAGCACCCTGACACATTCATTTCAAAGGGGTCATGCACACTCACGTTGTATTAACAGAACCGTGTGGCTGTTCCGTCAAAAATAGGACAGGTCCTACTGCTGTCTGTAGTTGACGGAACAGTCTCGGCCTTTTCATTGATTTGGTCCGTGAAACAACGGACTGCACACGGAAGCCATCTGTGTGCGGTCTGTGTTTCACGGTTTAGTCAATAACGGCCGTACGACGGCCAACGGAAGTGTGCATGAGGCCTAACACATATCTAAAGTGGACCAATATCTAAAAGGTTTTGTACAGGTTTTATTTTGAGATTGTAGTGAGGTATTAAGTTATCTACTCACCTTTGCATGTCATTTATTTATATATTTATATATATTTATTTGTCAATATTCGTAAAATGAATCTGTCAATTACACAATTTTTTTTAAAATTAAAATAATGACAGATCCAACATATTAAAGAAACCACCAAATAACTAAAACATATGATAAAAAAAAAAACTTGTGATCAGCATAAAGCAATTGTCTGCAACCTGTGGCTCTCTATCTTTTCAAGATACATCTCCCAGCATGCCCTAACAGATAATATTGGGAGTTGTAGTTTCACAACAGCTAGGGTGCCATAGGTTGCAGACCATTAGTAAACGGGAAAAACAAAATAATCCGTATCTTCCAGCTGGTACTTCCACAGCAGCTACAGAAGCATTCCTTCTTATGGTGAATTATAGAGAAGGCCTCTTTAACATAACAGACTATTTGACACTACGTGCGCCCATTCAGCGTTAATAGAAATATAGAAGTTACTAAAATAGTAGCAAACCAGTGTAGTTCACAGAAGAGTAGGGGCTCCATAACAAGCATCTAAATGGAATCATTATGGAACCAATTTTTCCACCCATTTTTGCTGTGATCGGGGTTATTGTACTAAGGCAATTACATTGAGGGAGAGATCATTCTATAAGAATCCACTGCATTGGCACGTTCAGACGTGGCAGAGTTTTTCCGCTGCAAATGTTGGTGCAGATTTGGGGCAATTACACAACGAATCTGCACGTAGTCCGATCCGGAATTCCGCTGCAGCCAGTCCGCTGCGGAAATCCGCAGCGGACATTTTCTCCATTGGTTTCCTCACCTTTTTAGTTAGGTTCGGGCACACGTGGCGGAAAGCTCAGCTGTGAACCATAGGCATGCGGTGCAGAATTTGGTGTCCGCAGCATACACTGGCTGTTGCGGACGTGTAGCGGACTTATTGCGGAATTTCTCCATTGACTTCAATGGAGTTTCAAAATTCCGCAATGAAATCTGCAGATGTTATGTGTGTTGTGTTGCGTATTGGTTTTACTAACAGGATATTTCTTCATTCTGGCTGGACCTACGTGTTTCGAGGTCTATAGCCAGACTGAGATGAAATGTTTTAAAAGACAGCAAGAAGTACTCTACACCTGAATACGCAACGGCTAATCCGCATCAATTTACTGCACATTTTAGGCAAAGCCGCAACAGAATCTGCAACGCAGATTATGTGCGGCATTGATGCGGACAGTGTCGGCAGAAATACGCCACGTCTGGCCATGCCCTTAGGGCACATTCAGACGTGGCGGAATTGCTGTTGAATTCCGCTGTGGACAGTTCATGCCCTAAGTCTTCAGGTTACATCGTTATACGTCATTCAGAATCCACTTCCAATAGTTTATTACTTCTGTACCGGGGAAGTTGCGTTGTGACCACGGTATATATGTTGGACCTTTTTTCTGAACCTATCATTTTCTCATGTGGACAGCATATGCAGTACACAAAAAATTGTCACGTGATTTATTTATTAAATAACTGCAACATTTTAGGAGACTGCTACATGACATAAGGTTTACATTTTGCCTTTCAGAAGTGCTGTTACAGAGGGGCGGTTGGGGTGCAGCTTGTTAGTAGCAGCTGTGCCGTATATTTATCAATGCCTGATGACAGAAGTTTGTCATATAAAGCGGTGGACATATATGACAGGTCAGACCTGATCTAGAGCTTCTGCCTGTCTCCGAACATTTGTTAGAATACCGGCACATCCACGCTATCGGTTTTTCTGCTGTATGTCACTTCGTGTCTGTTTTTTCGTTTTTTGTATCCTGTTAAAAAATAGATCCTGTCTGACCTGGTGTCAATTTGTATCAGTTTGCATCGCATAAAAATGAATAAAAGCCGTTAAAGATTTATTTTTTTCGACAATACATTTAAAATACAAACGAAAGTGCAAACCTGGGGGTTCTACTCTAGAACCATTGGGGGGGGGGGGTCAGGGTTTTGTGGACATAAAAGGTTAATAAAATGAAGCTGTCCTGTGGGCGTCTGGATCAGCCTGAAAAGTGAGTTACATATATTGTTCAAATTCTTAACAGTTTCAATACAGACCCTGTGACTGAAGCTCTGTCCACACAGGTATCCCAACTTCTATTTATATAGAAACCATGAGGGCATGACCACACATGGCGGAATTCCTCCGCAACTGTCCGCATCAATGCCGCACAGAATCTGCGTTGCAGATTCTGCAGCGGATCTGCACAAAATGTGCAGAAAATTGATGCGGACTGGCCGCTGCGGACTGCAGGAAAAGTGCTTCTCTTCTCCCTATTCAGTGCAGGATAGAGAGAAGGGACAGCACTTTCCCTAGTGAAAGTCAAAGAAATTCATACTTACCGCCCGTTGTCTTGGTGACGCGTCCCTCTTTCGGCATCCGGCCCGACCTCCCTGGATGACGCTCCAGTCCATGTGACCGCTGCAGCCTGTGCTTGGCCTGTGATTGGCTGCAGCCGTCACTTACACTGAAACGTCATCCTGGGAGGCCGGACTGGAGACAGACGCAGGGAGTTCTCGGTAAATATGAACTTATATTTTTTTTTACAGATACATGTATATTGAGATCGGTAGTCACTGTCCCGGGTGCAGAAACAGTTACTGCCGATCGCGTAACTCTTTCAGCACCCTGGACAGTGACTATTTACAGACGTCTCCTAGCAACGCTCCCGTCATTACGGGAGCCCCATTGACTTCCTCAGTCTGGCTGTAGACCTAGAAATACATAGGTCCAGCCAGAATGAAGAAATGTCATGGTAGTAAAAACAATACGCTCCGCAGCACACATAAGATCTGCGGACTTCATTGCGGAATTTTGACTCTCCATTGAAGTCAATGGAGAAATTCCGCCATGAGTCCGCAACCAGTCCGCCACTGCTCCGCAACAGACAGAGCATGCTGCGGACACCAAATTCCGCTCCGCAGCCTATGCTCCGCAGCGGAATTGTACGCATCGTGTAAACGAACACTGCTAAATTAAAGTGAAAGTCAATGGAGAAACGGCTCCGCTGCGGATTAACGCTGCGGAGTGTCCGCAGCGGAATTTAAGTGAAATTCCGCTATGTGTGAACCCGCCCTGATGGTTATGATTTTTAAGAAATCCTAACAGATCCCATTCAGTTGTAATGACTCTTATCATGTTTTTGTTTTATTTATTTTTCTGAATAAAATAACGCAGCAGATTACGCTTTTTAGGTTATCAAAGAGCCACATAAACCTAAGAAAAAACAAACAACATGAATATGAACAGAGCCTAAGGCCCCATACACATGGCCGTGCCTGTAATCACAGCCCGCGATTGTGGGCACAGCCGGTTGCCGACTGCCGCCCGAATTTTCGGGCAGTGCTCCCATACAAAAGTACATACAAAAGAACGGACATGTTCCATAATTTTCGGAACGTTTCTACGGCACAGACACCCATCCGTAGCAATACCGAAAGGTGTTTCCGGCCAATGGAACTGAATGGGGCCGTAATTGCGGACTGTATTACGGTCTGCAATTACGGAGAATTTTTACAGTCGTGTGCATGGAGGCAGCATTCACAGTGAGGGCTTTTTCACGGAAACTATTTATCCAGCATTTTTAAACGCTTTTAAAAACAATGTGCCAGGAAATCAAGCTTTTTACATGGCGTGTTTTTTTTTTTTTTTACAAGCGTCTTTGGTGGTGTTTTTTTTATTTTAAAATGTGTTTTTTCTGTTTTAAGTTCTACAGAAAAGCCTCTGAGAAATACGCCAGGAAAATCATCGAACTTAGAGCATGCTTCGTTTTGAAAAATTAAAAACAAAAATGCCACTGACTCCAGAAACGCCTCATAAACGCGTGGTATGTAGCTTTTTCAACAATTCACTATGGAATTTTTTGCCCAAGAAAATGCCACGAAAAACGCAGCAAATGACTGTCTATAAATCCAGCCTAACATTAGTTTTTATGGCTCTTTTTTACATATGCTTTGTCAAAAACGAATATAAAGAAAATATTTTTATATGGATCCTATGAGGTTCTAAAACTTGCCAAGTGATGTAGGACAATGTTCTGTCAGGTTGTTTTTTTAAACATTTTTTATAGGACCTAAAAAATATCCTGAACAATAGAATGTATTTTTTTAAAAAAACCTCTTATGTATTAGTTGTCAACCAGTTTATAGGCTGGTGTGAATGTGCCATAAATCTGCCCAATGTCTCAGCTATTTAAAAAAAAAATATATATATATATGTATATTTACATATATATATATATATATTTATATATATACATACATATATATATATATATATATATATATATATATATATATATATATATATATATATATATATATATATATATAATATACCTAGTCTCCCCTACAACAGTTTTCAGGACCCTTTTTGTTAGTTATACAACTGACATATATGTATAAAAATGGCACCAAACTATTATTGTATATACTTTGTGTTATATCCCTCCTATAGCGAAGCAAATAAAAAAGCAAGCAATAGAAGTTTCAAATTGAGATGTGTCCTTAGAAATAACGCACAGAACTGGAAGAACATACATTATCTAATATGTAATAATACATAAAATGTCATTATCATAGTCACAAACTAGTGGAATATAACCTATTTCTATGAAAACAACCTAGTATATTGCTTACATCGGGCTTGTGATGCATCTTGATATTATTGTTTTATTTATATTATATTTCTTATTAATATAATATTACTTTTTATTTATGCATTATTTTTTTTAGATTATATTTTGGTTTTGTTAATCTAGTTTTATTTAATAAATATTGTCGTTTTTTTATTATTTGATGTATATAATATTATTATCTGACGTATTTGATATTATTTTATAATATCTTATTATATTATCATCTATTTTTTATATTATTCTTTTATTTATTTAATATTATATTATGTATTTGATATTATTTTAAATAAATTCTGCAAGTCCTTTTCATACCCAAAGTCCATATTTGACTCCAGTAAATATACGGTCTAATATCTACTAATGTTCTAGTTAGAAAGTCCCAGCACTACTCGACCATTAGATCCTTCCAGGATATTACTGGTCTTGTATTTCCACATCTGAAATAAAAAATAAATGAAATGTACAAATGAAAAAAGAAAAATATCTCGACTTTGCTATTGTCGATGGGCAAACTTTTATTCCTGTCTAAACTACATAATGAAATGTTTTCTTATTATTTTTGTATTATTTCTAAAATTCGTTAGAAGTTTAAACTTTGTATCAAAGAAACAAAAACTTCGTATCAAAGTAACAAAAACTTCTTGAAAAGTCTAAAAGAAATAAAACCATAAAAAACATGAATTGTATAAGTCACAACTGCAGCCTCAGACACTTTTTCCTGTATCAGATTCAATGCTCGGTGCAATTTTGGGTGATGAAATTGAGTTAATGTAAAATTTCAGTGTGAAAGCTTTAATATTGCGTTGGTGCTATTAATAATGGATCTGGTATTAGTGACAGGAGCCACACATCACATAAAACGGAGGGCTCATTTTGTAGTGTTAATGAGATCGATGGAAAGTTAATAAACATGAAAGGAGGGGGGGGGGGGGGGGTTTAGAAAAGTAACCAGGACTCTTCCTATTATGAGCTGAGCCTGTTAATAATTCACACTGCAGGGATGGGATCATTGCATTACACGGGGAACACACAATTGATGCATTTCGATGGGAATCAAGACAGACAAGCAAATAATACATTTTCCTCAAATACATTATAGTAGCAAAACTTCTGCCCAAGCTGAGAATTTTCAGCACAAAAGATTTTTTCTTCTGATTTAATTTGTGCAGAAGCAGCAGAACAATAATTAAACTTTAATATTTTTTTTTCCAATAAAGCTTCCTGCGAGGAAAGTGCAAATGAAAAGCTGTCAAGATGTTCTGCAATGTAATAATCATGTTTGTTCTTGTCCAGGGCAGGTAAACCTAAAGGAACATAAACATAATGCATCATTTTTTATTCAAATTATTATATTGTATATAGGAGTGTTGGTTTTTTACTTGGATTCATTTTGTATGTAAACAGTCATATAGATGTCATTATTAACATTCTAAAAAGGAGATAAAACGATGTACAACATATCAGACCAGGAAATAAACCAAATGAAAAATATTATAAAAGTAGGAGTAGTAACAAAAATAATAATAATAATATAAGAATTTCTATTATCATTATTTTTATTATTATTATAGAAAAATATACTATCTATCTATGTTTCTATCTATCTATCTATCTATCTATCTATCTATCTATCTATCTATCTATCTATCTATCTATCTATCTATCTATCTATCTATCTATCTATCTATCTATCTATCTATCAATCTATCTATCTATCTATCTATCTATCTATCTATCTATCTATCTATCTATCTATCTATCTATCTATCTATCTATCTATCTATCTATCTATCTGTCTGTCTGTCTGTCTGTCTGTCGGTCGGTCGGTCGGTCGGTCTGTCTGTCTATCTATCTATCTATGTTTCTATCTGTCTGTCTATCATCTATCTATCTATCTATCTATCTATCTATCTATCTATCTATCTATCTATCTATCTATCTATCTATCTATCTATCTATCTATCTATCTATCTATCTATCTATCTATCTATCTATCTATCTCAAAAGGCTTTATTTTCATACAGTCAACGTCTATCTTGTTGCAAAAAAGTTGTGATGTACAGTTGTTTTGTCTTACTACTGATGTAACAAATATAAACTTGATGAACATAAGTAAAATATATATTATTATTATTTGTATTATTGTTATTGTTATTGTTATTATTATTATTATTATTATTATTATTATTATTATTACTACTACTTTTATAATATTTTTATTTTGCTTTATTTTATAATATAATAATAATAATAATAATAATACTATTTAGTAGAAATAGTACCAGTAGTAGTATCATCACATAACGATAAGAAATTATTATTATTCTTTTGAAAATTATTATTATTATTATTATTATTATTATTATTATTATTATTATTATTATTATTATTATTATAACATGGGATAATACTGATAAAACAACCTACTAATGTTAACAATATTGTTCATCCAAAGGACTTTTTTTATTTTTATTTTTTTTATGGGAAAAAGGTAAATTAATATGCAGCAGTTCAGCACCCTAAGGGCACATTCAGACGTGGCGAAATTGCTGTTGAATAGTCTGCAGTGGAATTCTGCAGCAGCCATTTTTTACATTTGTTTCTATACATTTTTAGGAAACTTAGTTCAGACGTTGCAGAAAATAACTGCGGAAATCAGGCTGCGGTGCAGAATTTCCCCTCCGCAGCATGCACATTACATTGCGGAGAAAAAGTGGAATTTCACTGCGTATTTCAGCCTTTGCAATGCAAAAACTAAAATCTGTAGCAAGTCCGCTGTGATATCTGCAACGTCTGAATTACCTGTCAAATATGCAAATGTTGGTGCAGTTTTGTTGCATAATTGCCCCGAATCTGCACCAACATTTGCAGCGGAAAAATTCCGCCACGTCTGAACATGGCCTAACACATTCTGGGACTTATATATTTGTGGTGTATGTAACATATGGTCAGTTTTGACATGAATTTGGGATATACGATGCATGTCAGGAAAAATGCATGAAACCCTCCGTTCCGGTCACCTAGATTCCCCCACCCTGTTTAAGAGTTGCAAGATATGCTCCCAAATCATTGTGTATGTCAGCTATCTATATCTATCTATCTATCTATCTATCTATCTATCTATCTATCTATCTATCTATCTATCTATCTATCTATCTATCTATCTATCTATCTATCTATCTATCTATCTATCTATCTATCTATCTATCTATCTCATATCTATCTATCTATCTATCTATCTATCTATCTATCTATCTATCTATCTATCTATCTATCTATCTATCTATCTATCTATCTATCTATCTATCTATCTATCTATCTATCTATCATCTATCTATCTATCTATCTATCTATCTATCTATCTATCTATCTATCTATCTATCTATCTATCTATCTATCTATCTATCTATCTATCTATCTATCTATCTATCGTCCTACTATCTATCTATCTAATGTATCACATGTATCCAACTGTGTAAAAGTATTCCATCAACAGATTCTTTTTTTATTTATAGGTGTTAAATTAATAAAAAGTCAGAAAAACACATCCTAGTGTGGACAAAGCCAGTTCTGATTTATTTTTTATCCTATCAAAAAAACCTGGACAAAGTGATCAACGTGAAAATGATATTTTAAAAAAAACTGGACCTATGACTACTTAGCCATGCTCCTTGATTTAAAATGTTGTGGCAGTCGGTATCCGAGATAAAAATGGAGTCATATGTTGACTCATGAGCAGATCTCCATTTACTCAATTTTTTTGTCATGTGACTGATACACATATCATGAATGAATGAGAGGACAGGAGGACATTCGAGACATCACACAAAGCAGGTTAGGCTTCGTTCACATCTGCGCTAGGGCTCCATATTTTATTACATCATTTTTGTAACAATATTACAGGTTACATAACATAGCTGATGGGAAAAAGCTCATAACTAATAACAATAACTAAAATGTTATTAGAAATAAAAGTTACATATTATAATAAGTGAAGACCTATGAGACGGCAGTGACAGTTAACTATAGATACCTGCGATCTGTTCATATTATCCTCAAAAAATGTACAAAAAAGGAGCATTAAAAAATGTGGATTTTTAGAAAACAAATCCTACATGTTTAATAAAATCAAAGCATTTCTGAAGTAGGATTTACCAGAGAATTTCTTTAAAGTGAATTATGAACTTTCTTGTTTTCAAAAATACTTTTTTTTTATTTAAAAAGAGGTAGTAGGTAAAGGGAACGAAGGAGGGAAGGAGGAGAGGAAAGCAGAAAAGAAGAGAGGAAAGAAGGAATAAAGCAAGGAAATGAGGAAAGATGGAAGAGAGAAAAGGAGAAAGCAAGGAAGGAAGGAAGGAAGGAAAAGTGGAAGGAAGGAAGAAAGTTAGGGAGTAAAAAAGGAAAGACCAAAGGAATGAAGGAAGATAGGAAAGGAGGAAGGAATGAAGATAAAAAAGGAGAAAGAAAGGAAGGAAAGGAGGAAGGGAGGGAGGGGGAGTGGGAAGAAAGAAAGAAATAAAGAAAGGAAGGAAGGAAGGACGGGACATGGGGAAGACAAAAAACAAGTGATACCCCAATATTAAAAACAAAATCTAATGAATCAGTTAAGAATATATGTAGCAGTTGATATATTGTCTACATGGTGCTGGGAGCAAAGTGATGTCCCTTTAGTAAGGCACATATATAGTGGACCCCATAACAAAATGTCCCCCTTCTCCAGTGTTGGTTTATGTCACCACTATACCATATCCACAGTTCTTGTTCTTCTCTTCATCCCTTGTAGGAGAGTATGGTCACAGGACCTTCAGGCTGGTTCATCTATTATGTTTAGTAACATTGTGGTGCCATACAGAGGTTCACACTAGCCATCGGGAATCTGAATGTAGCCAATCTGAGCTGGTGCTCCCTTGTTCATAGACCACACAGAAACCGTATGGGCAGCCTCTATTGTCAGTCTACACTTAAACCCAGTCCTTGTTGTGATGCTGGGGTCAAAACTGAAGTTAATTTGCAAACACCCGCTGGCAGTAAGCACCCAAGACGCATGCCCTGCCAGACACCCCCCCCCCCTCAAACCCAACGCTGCACCTATACGGCTCTAGTAGGGTAAGATAGCTTTTCCCCAGACTCAGGAGCTTGTTATGCCTCTGTTTACTGTTTTGATTTGGACCTTGTAAAAAGAGTTAAGTAGAAATGTGGGCCTGCTGGCTGTGGGTTCCTCAGGGTCATGCCATCCCACTTGGTATCAGTAGCTTTCTGTACATACTGCTAGACAGTTATGCAGAAATGAGAAATGAGAACATAAACATACGATGGGAACAGGAAAATATGTTAACAAGCGGGCATGCCAAGGCCCCTATTTTCTCTCTTAGAAGCTTGCCATCCTGCAAGGTCAGTGTGATGAAAGGCTAAGATAAATTTGGGAAGATGGGTTATAATTAAGCCATGTGGTGTGGATGGTTGTAAGTCATGATTAATGAGCTGCTGCCATATGATCTAGACACACAAGCTGAGCTGTTTAAGCTTTACCTCGGAGCACAGTAAAGGTAACGCTCTGTTCTTATTAAGGCAGAACAAACATTATGCTCGGAGATGATTCATCCTTTTTACATTTACCCCGATGAAAATACGTGTTTGGAGAAACCTAATACATAACTAATAGTATACTGTATACCACAGGGGGAAGTGTTGTAATGTTATTGAGCATCATTTGTGTTTGTATTTATATATATAAAATAGGACTTGAAATCACAACTCTCAGGCAGAGTGGCCCTTTTCATTATTATATTAAAGTGGAATAAGAAAACCCATTTCCAAACACCCTATGTGAGTTTTTTTTTTTTTCGTAAATAGGGGGGTTCCATTATTTAGGATCACCGTCAACCAACTGGAGCAGAGAATGACTGCAAAAAGCATCTCTAAGTCTTGAGAACTTGAACGTCTGTATGTTACATAAACAGTACATTCATGTCAAAGGGCACCATGTAATGTTTCATATCGCCTGTGGTGGCGCTGCAGGGGAATCAAACACTTGTTGCTGCAGATTACTGCTGATTGCTTAGGTCCTAGCAGCAGGAAAGCCTTTGAGCACCCCTTTTAAGAACACAAGTTACACTTACACAAGTTTGGTTCTGATAGAAGGCTTTTCTTATTGTTTAGGAAACCTCACATTTTTTAACTATTATATTTTGCTATATTGTATGTTGCCTTGAAAGCATTTGGACAGTCTTAGGGGCACATTTACTAATACTAATATACCAACAAGCAGTACCCCAGTATGTGGCCACACGAAAATACACATTTGTAAGTGGGCAACTTGAAAGACATGGCCACTTTTTTCCAATAAATGTTGCAGTTGTTGGAAAAAGTGACAGAGGGACTTGATAAATATAATTCTCAGCATAAATACCATTCTTTTCAATGCAATTATGCCACAAAACTGGGAAATTGCCTTGAAAATGTGCCTCTCTTATGTGTAAATGTGACATCTGTAATGGATCACGTGATGATCGTACAATGTATGAATGTATATGTGTGAATGAACTGTGTGAACTGTGTGTGTGAACTGGAGTGATATGGTGAATATCTACTTACCTGTATATTCAAGGCAGTATGGACCCTCGTCACCAATTTCGCTCCAGAATATATAGAGAGGTGCCTTGCCCTGTGTTTATTGTCACCCATGATTAGAGTGGGGGAAGGTAATTGACAACTGCACTGATCATATTACTGCCCCAGGATTGGGGTTGTCACTTTTTACTCTCATTCAACAGTTGCATGATCACTATATCAGCACTTCTGGATGGAGATGAAGTTGTACCTGCTTCTCAGACATGCTTTGTACTAGGTATGATATAGTTTCTTTCTCTGAGTTACGTACACTGGAGTAAGAGGCCCTACCCCTGGTGTACAGTACTCAGAAAAATAAAAACTATAGGGCATCATGTAGTACTCTTGGTGTGGGTTCACAAGCCAAGTTTGTAATGGTTTCCACTTCTACCATAATGGAATTAATGACCTTAATTGCGAGCTTTCGAGCTCAGACAACCCTGGGTGATCTCAGGGGCAATAATTATTCATTTTTTTTGGCAGGAGGTTTCGCTTTGATTTTATTTCCCTTGATTTAAGATGGACCCTAAAGCTGCTTATAAAAATATTTTTCATCAATTAAAATGTTTGTTTGTCCTTTCTTACCTATGATAATCTATCAAGAATGAGTCATTATGTTGATGTTTATAATGTCGTAAGGACATATTTTATGATTCGCCATACATTTGAATGGCTGGAGAGATATTACTTCCCTTAATTATGGATCGCCAGGGCTTAGAGTACCTGTGACCACAGCGATCAGCTAATGGCGTTCATCGGTACCCATAGAAGTCTATAGGGCCATACTCCGACTTAATACGTGGTACATTCATTATAATAGTCATTGGGCGCCCTATTATGGTGGTCTTGTCCCCTAGTAGCATTGCTTGTGGGAGAGAATACAGTGGCATTTGGAGGCACCATACAGCAGCACTCCTGAGCTGATTTATTTATAACAAATTAGTACCACAAGTCAGAGCCGGAGTCCCAGAGCAGAGCTTATACCAGCGCTCTGCTGCGGGACTCCTGCTCTGAGGAAGCCCCTGACATCACTGTCCATATATGGACAGTGATGACAGGAGCAGAACTGGAGTCCCAGCTAGAATGCTAGAATTGGCTCTGCTCTGGTACTCCGGCTGAGGAAGTCAGTGACATCACAGTTCATATATGGACAGTGATGTCAGGAGCAGAGATGGAGTTCCAATCAAAGCGCTAGTAGCACTCTGCCCAGGTCTCCGACTCTGGGGTTGCCCATGACATCACTGTCCATATATGGACAGTGATGTCAGGAGCATAGCTGGAGTCCCAGTAGAAGCGCTCTGTCCGGGACTCCGGCTTTGGTATTACCCCTGACATCACTGTCCATAAATGGACAGTGATGTCAAGAGCAGCGCTGGAGACCAAGGAAGAGCGCTACGAGCGCTCTGCCGGGGACTCCGGCTCCGGAGTTGCCCCTGACATCACTGTCCATATATGCACAGTGATGTCAGGGGCTTCCCCAGAGTTCTGGAGCAGAGCCTATACTAGTTCTCTGCTCTGGGACTCCTACTCTGAGGAAGCCCCTGACATCCTGTCCATATATGTACAGTGATGTCAGGAGCAGAGCTGAAGTCCCAGTCAGAGTGCTAGAAGCGGCTTTGCTCCGGGAATACAGCTGGGGATGCCCCTGACATCACTGTCCATATATGGACAGTGATGTCAGGAGCAGAGCTGGAGACCCAGGCAGAGCAAATCCGGCTCTGGGGTTTCCCCTGACATCACTGTCCATATATGGACAGTGATGTCAGAAGCAGAGCTGGAGTCCCAGAAAGAGCGCTACTAGCACTTTGCCCGGGACGCCGGCTCTGGGGTTGCCCCTGACATCACTGTCCATATATGGACAGTGATGTCAGGGGCTTCCCCAGAGTTTCGGAGCAGAGCCTACACTAGTGCTCTGCTCCGGGACTCCGGTTCTGGGGTTGCCCCTGACATCATATTCCGGTCCAGGAGGATCCCCTGACATCCCTGTCTATGGACAGTGACGTCTGAGAGTCCTCCAGCAGAGTAATCCCCGGCCTAAGGGAGCCCCAATGGAGCAGGTGTGGGTGTGTGTGCGTGTGTGTGTGTGTGTGTGTGTGTGGCACTATCTACAGAGGGCACTGTGGCATTATCTACAGAGGGCACTGGCATTATTTACAAAGGGCACTGTGGCATTATCTACTGAGAGCACTGTGACATTATCTAGGGGTGTGTGGCATTATATACAGAGGGCACTGTGGCATTATCTACAGAAGGCACTGTGGAATCTATTGGGTATGTGGCATTATCTATAGAGGGCATTGTGGCATTATCTACAGAGGGCACTGTGACATTATCTACAGAGGGCACTGTGGCACTATGTAAAAAGGGGCTGCCCAATCTTTATATTCTTGTGTCTGCCAACTGAGCAGCCAGACTGCATTTAGCGACACTTAAACTGTATTGTTAAAATAAGCACGCGGAGTAAACTCGCATATTTCCGTTAAGTTTAAACCTAACGGTATTATTATAGTAATGTAGTATTATTATAGTAGTGTAGTATTGTTATAGTAATGTAGTATTATAGCAATGTAGTATTGTTATAGTAATGTAGTATTATAGTAATGTAGCATTGTTATAGTAATGTGGTATTATTATAGAAATGTAGTATTGTTATAGTAATGTAGTATTATAGTAATGTAGTATTGTCATGATAATGTAGTATTATAGTAATGTAGTATTGTTTTAGTAATGTATTATTATAGTAATTTAGTATTGTTATAGTAATTTAGTATTATTATAGTAATGTAGTATTGTTATAGTAATGTGTTATTATAGTAATGTAGTATTGTTATAGTAATGTAGTATTATAGTAATGTAGTATTATTATATTAATGTGTTATTATAGTAATGTAGTATTGTTATAGTAATGTAGTATTATAGTAATGTAGTATTGTTATAGTAATGTAGTATTATAGCAATGTAGTATTATAGTAATGTAGTATTATAGTAATTTAGTATTGTTATAGTAATGTAGTATTATAGTAATGTAGTATTGTTATAGTAATGTATTATTATAGTAATGTAGTATTGTTATAGTAATGTAGTATTATAGTAATGTAGTATTGTTATAGTAATGTAGTGTTATTATAGTAATGTAGCATTATTATAGTAGTGTAGTATTGTTATAGTAATGTAGTATTATAGTAATGTAATATTATAGTAAGGTAGCATTATTATAGTAGTGTAGTAGTATTATAGTAATGTAGTATTGTTATAGTAATGTGTTATTATAGTAGTGTAGTATTGTTATAGTAATGTAGTATTATAGCAATGTAGTATTATAGTAATGTAGAGTATTATAGTAATGTAGTATTGTTATAGTAATGTAGTATTATAGTAATGTAGTATTGTTATAGTAATGTAGTATTATAGCAATGTAGTATTATAGTAATGTAGTATTATAGTAATGTAGTATTGTTATAGTAATGTAGTATTATAGTAATGTAGTATTGTTATAGTAATGTAGTATTGTTATAGTAATGTAGTATTATAGTAATCTAGTATTATTATAGAAGTGTAGTATTATTATAGCAATGCAGTATTGTTATAGTAATGTAGTATTATTATTATAGTAATGTAGTATTGTAGTATTATTATAGTAATGTAGTATTATTATAGTAATGTAGTATTGTTATAGTAATGTGGTATTATTATAGTAATGTAGTATTGTTATAGTAATGTAGTATTGTTATAGTAATGTAGTATTATAGTAATGTAGTATTATAGTAATGTAGTATTGTTATAGTAATGTAGTATTGTTATAGTAATGTAGTATTATAGTAATGTAGTATTATTATAGTAATGTAGTGTTATTATAGTAATGTAGTATTATTATAGTAATGTAGTGTTATTATAGTAATGTAGTATTATAGTAATGTAGTATTGTTATAGTAATGTGGTATTATTATAGTAATGTAGTATTGTTATAGTAATGTAGTATTATTATAGTAGTTCAAATAACTAATTGATTAACAATAATTTTGTATTGTATAAAATTTGAAAGTCAACTTTAATTTTTTTCTATGTGCGGCCCATTTACTTGGCCGAGTTTGAGACCCTTGGTATAGGGTGCCCAGAGGTAGCAGTTAAACCTGGGCTTTGAAGCCTGAGGGGGCTCAAAAGCTTTTCTGTCACAAAAATAGACCCCAGTATTATAAATGGCACTTGGTAGTTGGCGGGTCCTGTTACACCCCTGGTTTTAATTTAAATATTTACATCATTATTGGTTTATTAACCTAATTCACCAGAGACTCCTCCAAAAGGAAGAAAGTCCCATCCTTTTGGAGGAGTCTCCGGTTTGGCTAATAGGAGCTAATTTGCATACTTTTTCCCCATAAACCATTGCCTGTAAATAGGTGTCCATAACCCAGCTGGATCTCTTCAATGAGAGTCAGTACCCTCCCTTAACCAAATAAATAATGGCTTAAAGTTTTGATATTTTGTAAAAACCTATCCATTATTTTCAATATATTTAGAAAATAAATAAATTCAATGTGTTCTGATTCATGGTTGCTTTACAGGCAGTAGATTATCCTGGTTTCGTGCCACTAACAGAATTCTTCTTTGTGATTAGTGCTTATCTAGAGGATTGCCACCTACACTATATAAAAATCACCAGTGAGACTGACGTGTCTGCTTGCCCTGCGGGTGCGGTGTGAGCCATCTCCTTACTCAAGATTACAGGGAACAGCTGTAGCTGGCTCGGTTTTGATTTCCCCACATCCTGCACTGTAACATTCAGAGATCTGCTTTTCTCAATAGGTAATGCAGGAAGTGTAAAGAAAACCCAGACTGATTTGTGTTCTGAAGCTGTAACCATGGATATGTTTCATGGAAAGAAGTGAGATTGATGGCTGCAGATGGGAACTAGAAGGCTGAGTTATAGATGCTGGATCACAGATGGTAAATCTGAACAGGAAGCCATAGAAGATCCGAGGAGGTGGCTGCTATATGTACGTACACTGTCCACTACATGACAATATATGGAGGGTCTCTCTCATGCAGTAATACAGGACATATGCTTATAATGTAAATGAAATGTTACAGTATATTGATATACATGACACTGGAGTTATTCTGCTCAATTAACCCCTTTAAGTACAGGGGTAATTTTGAAACAATTGGTTTTCTTGACCGTTTTTCATTCCATTGGCTAGTGTAACTATCTTTATCATGCTTTGAATTTTATTTTTTTACTTCATACATATAATTTAGCTTGATATAGTAAATTTCCTTTAATCCGACAGAAATGGGACCGGATGAATGATAAAATATCTTCGATTATCGGATGTCATAGAGAAGTCGATAAAATCATTTGTAAGGCTAAAGAACATAATACCAAAACATTTCCAAATCGGTTCTGTCTGTTCAGTCTGTGTTAGATTTTCTGGATTATTGTATGCTGGATTAAAGGACCTTCACTGCAAGTAAATTTTAAAAATAATATCCAACATTGTCTTTTTCAGTACTCTTTTGAACACTTTCTTAATATTCGAAATTAGTACATTTTCTGTGCTGCTTGTTACAGTTTATAGGGATACGTATGTATAAATTGTATAATTGTAAAGGTGACGTAGACCCAATAAACATAATCTGATGTATAAATATGAGAGGTGTGTAATTTCATTTATTTAAAAAAATTTGAATACAATTTTTTTTAATTTCTTGCCGTGCGCTTTAAAGTCATCACTGATATGCAAGCTATGGTTCGGACAACGTAAAACAAACTCCAACATGACTGAGTGGGTCTATATGGATCTTACTAGGACTTAGGACCTCTAAGGAATTAGGAGATGGTTCAACGTCCTAATATATACCTCTCCCTGAGTATAGTCAGCAATCTTAGTGCTTGTAGGGGGTCTCATACCTAAAAACATAGGCTCTTTCCCACTTTATTAGAGGAGAGTACCAAGACATGGTACAAAAATCCTGAAATACATCCCCTGCAAGTGCTGAGATATCTGCCCAAGATTAAAGAGGCTATGTCACCAGATTTTGCAACCCCTATCTGCTATTGCAGCAGATCGGCGCTGCAATGTAGATTACAGTAACGTTTTTAGTTTTAAAAAACGAGCATTTTTGGCCAAGGTATGACCATTTTCGTATTTATGCAAATGAGGCTTGCAAAAGTACAACTGGGCGTGTTGAAAAGTAAAAGTACAACTGGGCGTGTATTATGTGCGTACATCGGGGCGTTTTTACTACTTTTGCTAGCTGGGCGTTCTGACGAGAAGTATCATCCACTTCTCTTCAGAACGCCCAGCTTCTGGCAGTGCAGACACAGCGTGTTCTCCAGAGATCACGCTGTGTCGTCACTCACAGGTCCTGCATCGTGTCAGACGAGCGAGGACACATCGGCACCAGAGGCTACAGTTGATTCTGCAGCAGCATCAGAGTTTGCAGGTAAGTAGCTACATCGACTTACCTGCAAACGCTGATGCTGCTGCAGAATCAACTGTAACCTCTGGTGCCGATGTGTCCTCGCTCGTCTGACACGATGCAGGACCTGGGGCAGGAAGTGAGTGACGTCACAGCGTGATCTGCCAGAAGCTGGGTGTTCTGAAGAGAAGTGGATGATACTTCTCGTCAGAACGCCCAGCTAGTAAAAGAAGTAAAAACACTCGATGTACGCACATAATACACGCCCAGTTGTACTTTTACTTTTCAACACGCCCAGTTGTACTTTTGCAAGCCTCATTTGCATAAATACAAAAATGGTCATAACTTGGCCAAAAATGCTCGTTTTAAAAAAATAAAAACGTTACTGTAATCTACATTGCAGCGCCGATCTGCTGCAATAGCAGATAGGGGTTGCAAAATCTGGTGACAGAGCCTCTTTAAAGCAGGATATATTAGAAGACTGCACCCCATCCCAATTCTGGCATTTGCTACAGAATTTAATATTTAGTGTAGAGCCATCGCCCTTTAAAGTGTAACTCCAAACAAAAAAACCTGTGAAATACTTTTTTTTCTACTTAGGATGAAATCTTAGCATCTTTCATCCCATGGGTTCTCATAACTTAACTATTAGAATTCATGGTAGATAAGATTTTGGGATGATGGGGCTGAGGGAATTAAACCTATGCCATAGTCAGACTGTCTTAACAATGTTTTCATTTATGGCTTGCCTATAATATTGCGAGCTTGCGTCTTTTTGGCCAAAATGATCACTAATACCCCAGGTATTTTTCATTATTACTTATATTTGCTTCTTTTGGACACAGCCGGGTCTTTGATGCTGGGAGAGCATGGTGTGTTGTTGTTTGGCTTAGCAAGCAGGGTAGCCCGCTCTATGAATTATCAAGGCGTCACAAATAGGCTTCTACCTGGCTATACATGTTGCGCCTCATGACTTACACACTATCCCTCCATGTTTCACACACTTGCACCCCATTATTCATTTATTTTTATTGAGGCACTTTACTCATTACTGCCCCCTATATTTCACTTATATTATTACACTTGCACATACACTATTCATTTATTATTTCTTACTACACATCCCATGCACCACACACCACTCCCCTCAAGACTAGTGGGAGTGGCTATTATTATTTAAAGCACCTGCGCTCACTCTCCTTCATCAGCGTTTCTGACCTGGCTGTGTCCATTTGTAAGTATGGCCTTTTTCGGTGTTTTTGTATATATGTCCCCTTGTTTTTATCTGTTTTGTCTGTGCATCAGGAGCTTTTCGTTCCAGTTAGGGAGTTAGGGACTCGCAAGTCTCGGGATCCTTGTCGTGGATTGCGAGCTTGCGTCCTTTTGGCCAAAATGATCACTAATACCCCAGGTATTTTTCATTATTACTTATATTTGCTTCTTTTGGACACAGCCGGGTCTTTGATGCTGGGAGAGCATGGTGTGTTGTTGTTTGGCTTAGCAAGCAGGGTAGCCCGCTCTATGAATTATCAAGGCGTCACAAATAGGCTTCTACCTGGCTATACATGTTGCGCCTCATGACTTACACACTATCCCTCCATGTTTCACACACTTGCACCCCATTATTCATTTATTTTTATTTTTATTGAGGCACTTTACTCATTACTGCCCCCTATATTTCACTTATATTATTAACGTCCGACAGTCAAAATAGCCAAAAATACACAAAATACTTTATTAAAACATAGATAGTTGTACAAACTGTTAAAAAACACCCATAAAAACACATAATGTACAAAATACTGTACAAAAATAAGACAATGTAATCATATAAGGCAGGGCATACATGGAGGTGAAATTTACATAGCATTAACTACATAATACATGTTACCTCTCAAATATATTTAAAATACAGCAAAATATTCCATAAATGCAAAAAATCAAGGTATTACCAGTATCTATATCATACCGCTCAGAAGCCGATAATCGCCCACCATAAGCCATAGTAACTGCCTGTACAATGTCAAGCACCCATAATAATAGTTATTAAAGAGAATGGAGTAACATCTTTGCATTGACTTTATCTCAGGATTTACTTTTATGTCTCCCTAAACCTGCCTCTCAATACACATCCTATAAAAATATTTATTAGTACTGCCCCATTTCCCAACTTTTGTGGATGTTATGCTGAAGATTCGTGAGTTATGTACAGCACAGAGGGAATGTGCAGGCTGTTAACAGTTCTGAATTTATACCGCATGTAATCAAGAGGTGGTCACTAAACAGGAAGTGAAGTGGTTGCTAGGCAATTCAAACTTACATACCCAGAAAAAAGAATAAATATAATTTGTAAGACATATAACTTCTACGGTACAGTGTGTGATACTTATTAAATTGTTTTATGTAGTTACTACAGTGGTGTTTCAGTCATTTTAAGGAAAACAATTATATCAAATATTTTGTTGCTCTAGAGTTAAATAGGGCATGTAGGGTAAGTAGAAGTCATGGGTCATGACCACCTTGTGGACTGTGGGGGGAAGGGGATATTTTAGGTGAATGCACATATTTGTATGGTTACTTCATGTGTAATTTTATATAGCACTTGTAATATTTTAGATTTTGCTCCTAACAGTGATGACCGATCCCTAGATATTTTTGTTAAGTATAACATTACATGTGAGATCATAAAACCCGGGGGGTGGGATATAAAGAACCTTTTTGTGCCTCAGAAATGTGAAAGTTCTACAACCAGTTACTGCGTAAAAAATATTTAATGCCAGTCTGTAAAATAAAAGATTTCATTCCATCTGCTAGTAAAGAGATGAAATGTAAAATAAATATGTTATCTATTTAAGTAGAGCTCTTGTTTCTGGTTTCTCTTATTGGCCCTACCATGACGTGATCTCCTGCCAAGTGAGACAGAGCAATGTTTAGTATATGGAGTATCAGGGGTGGTATTGTCTATATGAAATGCTCAACTTTATGTTCTTTTAACTAGAGGTGTAACAGATGGTTCCATTTGCGTCCAAGTAGCAGAGAGCAGTGCCCAATCCGAGTGTAGCCAATCAATCCAGCCACTCTGGGGGGAGCTACAAGCTGGGTTCAGAGACAATCTGCCAGAAATCCAGTGAATACTTCACATGGATAACATTGGTGTGCACAGAAATCTATGTGTACAGAAATGTGTGGTTGTGTCATAGCAGCTCTTTGTGTGTGTGTGTTACTCAACATGCCATTACAGAGGCCTAGAGACTTGTATCTGCTGTATCGGTGGTCTACAGTACTAGAGATGTGTAGACATAATTGATTTTTTCAGTAAGGTTTGATTCAAGATACGAGAAACCCAGAGGGTGACCCAGACTTAGACCAGATTCACATGAGCGTGTGCGTTTTGCGCACGCAAAAGGTCTGTGTGTCATCAGCATATGGTGCGTGGCTTATCTCCTTGCAAACAAAAGGAACGGGCATGTTGGAATCCAACATGCCTGACCCCCCCCCACACATTTGAAGTTGGGGTAGAGTTGGGACAGCTCCATACACAGGGTTTGGCCGACATATATCCAATGTATATGACCACCTTAAACATCCGCGTTACATAAGAGGATACGTACGGAAATGCAAAGGCAGAAGTCTCAATGACACAACTAAAGGCCCTTTTACACAGGTCCAATTATCGGGCAAACGAGTATTCATATGATGACACAGGGCATTACACAGTGCAACAAAAAACAGATGAATGAGCAAACGCTCGTTCATCGGCTGATCTAATTGCTTATGCAGCATTAAACATTATCGTTGTCTGCAGCACATCTCCCTGTGTAAACAGGGAGATGTTCTGCTGACATGATGGAAATGTACGGGGATGAGCGATCGTAGTAACAATCGCTCATCCCCATAAGTAACTGATCACCGCTCCTTGTGAAAAAAGAAAACAAGCGCCGATCTGTCTCGTTAATTGGCGCTCGTTTTCATGGTCCATATCAGGCCGTGTAATAGGATCTTAAGGCATTGATATCTGCTGTTCATGGGCAAACACATACAGTAAAGGGCCCATGTGCAGGAACAATATTGGGTCCCGTTCCCTCCAACTGATAATTTATTGAGAGTAAATGAGAAGTTTCTCATTGATCTCTATAAAATCCTTCACTGATGTGCTAAAAAAAACAGTAATTGTGAGCCATGAGAACCATTCATGAGGTCTCTTGCATGTAGTCTAGTTGAGAGTAGGATGCACAATTATTGTAATTTCAAGGTGGGAATGGGCCTCATTGCCTACAGGGCCCTGTGCAGGTTGCCCGTATGATATTTACAGCCTTTGTCTGTTAGAAAAGAAATTGGGCTGTGTCCAACTTTACTAAGAAAGAGAAAGAAGAAGTCTGATATTCTAGAATATTTTAAGCTATGATATTGATAAAGATGACAATTATTCCAATTATTATTATTATTCATAATATATTAAACTTTTTTACAGCATGCATAATAAGGTGATTACATACAAGATTTTTATGTATTTATTTTTAAACAGGACTGCTTAGCGTAGACCTCCAGTATATTTTTGGCAATGACCTGATAATCTTTTTCCCACTGGTGGTTTACTTGCTCGTAGTTTACAATCATTAGATTTTTTATGTAATATAAACCAGCTCTCTATGCACTGACCTCCTGGTGAGCTTATTGTGGGCTGGCACTCAAACAGCCAATCAGTAAAAAGGACAGGGACAGAGCAATAGAATGAGCCAATGATGATACAGGGGGCGGGTTTCAGACTCCCTATAGGCATTGTAACTAGGCTGGATTCACAGATCAAAGCTGGGTATTAGTGGTACAGAGCTAAAAGCAACCAGACAGCCAACACTGAAGAAAATACTTAACTCATGAGCATTACCCAGAAGTACTAACTATAAAGTATAATTTTAATCTCACAAATGAAAACCTTTAAGGAAATCGTATATAAATATTCATTAATTCTTATAGCGGGCCTTATATATCTATATTGTGTACAAATAAAGTAACCTTTATGCAACCCAACAAAAAACTCACATTGGAAAAATAAAATCTGAACTGTGATTAGTAAATACTAGAGGCGTTTAGCCTGATGTGTACATGTCATGTAGTGACAGCAGAGATTGCATTTTGTCTAATAATTCATTATATTAAAATGTTTTTTCCATCACATACTTTATGAAATATTGATTGTATATGCCATAAATGTGCAATGATCGGTGGGGGTCCTGAGTCTCTCATTCTTGGCAGAGAGAGGTGCCCACATACGTGTAATAACTCTCTATTATAGTGATCCACAGTGTTTCTTTATCTTCTATAGACTATAATGAAAAGGGACTGTGCATTTAAGGCCACCTGTCTGGCGGGGACCATGCATCCCTGTTCTCGGGAACAATGCTGGTCCCAGCAGCTAGTTGATAGGCCAAAAATGTGATGGGAAAATCCTTTTAATGCTATGTTTTACCCCCCTCATTTTATCGCTAATGTTGCAGTTGTTGTGGAGAGGTAAGCCCTAATCTGTTCATACAACCCAATGGAATGGGGATAGGGCTACAATAGGCTGGGATCAACCTTCTCATCTGCTCCATAGCAGATGCATGGACTTCTTCCATGGAATATACGTGTAATGTCCGTGGCTGCGGGCCGTCAGCTCCAACCTCCCCCTGACAGCCGCAGCCACGATTCGGCAAGCGCTGGCCCCAGCCTCCTCCTCAGGAGATGCCAGAGTTCGCGTCCACTTACCTCAGCCGGATCCCGTAGGTCAAGGTTCATCAGAATGTCCGGTGCGCGCTGCCGCTTTAAGAGCGGGCACGAGCGTGCGCACCGGACATTCTGATGAACCTTGACCCGTGAGTACCCAGGACTATAAGAGGGGTCCAGCCCCCTGCTTCTATGCCTGAGCGTTGTTGTTGTTCCCTATAGTTTGTCTTTGTGATGGCCTCCTAGTGTGTTCCTGTTCCTGTTCCTGTACCTGTTCCAGTTCCTGTTCCTGGTCGAGCACTGTTCTGTGCCAAAGTCGTGTCGTGCTGTATACACGTCTGACCTGCTCCACCTCGCCTGACGTCTACCTGCTGCCTAGTCCAAGCCGAGCCTGCCCTGCTGCTGTCCGAGCTGCCACAGGTACCCTATACGAACTATAGACATTGTCCTGCACCCTGTTGGCCAGCTGCCTTACCGCCAAGGCGGTATGGCCCAGTGGGTCCACAGACCCTTCGTGACAATACGTTGTTAGTCATCTACCTTCCCCAAAGGGCAGAAATGGGGAATAGAGTTCTTCTAGCCAACAAAGCATCATGGTCCAACATAGACTCATGGATTTTTAGGATTCACTGTTTTAGCGAATAAAACCCCTTTAACTTACCCAATATGAGCAATATTCATATTGTCCTAGCTAACCTACTCTCTGTTGGATGCCGGAAGGTAAAGCTGATAATCCATTTGGCACATAATTCAGAGGCATATTCACAAATTCACAGGGAAAAAGGGAACCAGGTTCTCGAAAAATTTTAGGGTTAGTCACTTCAGATTCCACCTGTTCATAATGGACATAGTCTTGCCAGTAAAACTAAAGCAGATTCTAATGTGATTCTATGCCAATGCCAGTGTGGAGCCTGATGCCATATTATTCCCTATATAATGGGTATATAGGCGTAGGTTAAATCTTTGGTCCTTGGTACAAACATTGTACCTTGTCCCACCATCAAGCCTTCCATTACCCTACGCTCTAAGATATATATATACATAAAGTTTATTATTGGATAATTTATATAGTCATCATTAAAAGTAACATCAGTAAAAGTAACTGTAGTACACATTCCTAGGCAGGTATCTGTCTCCTACAGATTCTAGTTTTTAAGGCTGCATTCACACGACAGTGGAAAAAAAATGGCCATTAAAAACTGATCAACTATCAGTTTTTCATGGCTATTTTGCATCAGCGTGCATCCAAATTTTCATCCATTTCTGGTCCATCTGTCGGTTTTTAATGGCCGTTTGACATCCGTTTTGCATCCGTTTTTCATGGCCATCAAAAAAAACGGATGAATTTCATTGGTCAGGCTTTTTTTGTTCCGACCCCCTGAAAACACCCAAAGGAAGGTCACATGTTTACGTAGACACTATTTACAGCCCCCCTGTAGATGATGCCACACAGCCCCCGATGTAGATGATGCCACACAGCCTCCCTGTATATGATGCCACACAGCCCCGCCCCTGTATATGATGCCACACAGCTGCCCTGTATATGATGCCATACAGCCTCCCTGTATATGATGCCACACAGCCTCTCAGTATATGATGCCACACAACCTCCCTGTATATGATGCCACTCAGCCTCCCTGTAGCTGTCACACATTTCCGATGTAGATGATGCCACACAGCCTCCCAGTAGATGCCACACAGCCTCCCTGTATATGATGCCACCCAGCCCCCCTGTAGATGCCACACAGCCTCCCTGTATATGATGCCACACTGCCTCCCTGTAGATGCCACACAGCCTCCCTGTAGATTATGCCACACAGCCTTCCTGTAGATGCCACACAGCCCTGATGTAACTGATGCATCTACAGCCCCCCTGTAGATGCCACACAGCCCCCCTGTAGATGCCACACAGCCCTGATGTAGATGATGCCACATAACCCCAATGTTGATGATGCCACACAGCCCCCCCTGTAGATGCCACACAGCCCCGATGTAGATGCCACACAGCCCCAATGTAGATGATGCCACACAGCCCCGATGTAGATGATGCCACACAGCCCGACATTTATTAATAAACAATTGGCTGATGCCCTACACACTCACCGATGCAGCGCCGTCTTCTTCAAGTAGGTCTCTAATCTTCATGTGTGGTTTCTAATCTTGACGGGATCTGCGAAATAGTTTTTAACAGTTGTTACATGTATTGACAGCCGTTAAAAATGGATCCATTGACTTCTATGGGGGCCGTCCTGGATGTGAAAACGGCCATAAATAGGACATGTCCTATTTTTTGAAGGCCAATATTCATTGGATTTGTTAACTGTCGTGTGTATGTAGCTTTAGTCGACTTGTATATCAGCCTATAGAGATATGCAAATCTTAAAAAAGGTCTCCTCCATTGGTTTTTCTAAAAAGTGGATTTATTATACTGTAGATCTCAAACCTGACAAATAGATTCTACCATCTGGCCTATCTTACTCTGGTCTACAGCTCAAGGCAGAGTTGGCACTGAGATGAGGACAGAGGGGCATGGACTCTTGGCAGGATTCCCTCTCTCCTACTACATATACTTCTAGAAATAATTTTTAATATAGTATATTGTTCTAAATATTAAAAAAAAAAATATAATTTCAAATTGCTTATAAAGGCGACAATGTATTAAACAGATCACCATCACAATTCCATCAGTTCCAGTCCCCAGAGGGGTCATAATCTTATTGTCAGACCTATTTAAAACTCCAATTAACCCTTTTTTTTTTCATTGGAGTGTGGAAGGAAACCCACGCAAATACAGGGAGAACATACAAACTCTATACAGATGTTAATCTCTGGCCAGATTTAGACTTAAGATGCCAGTGCTGCCCGTTTAGATTGAAATCTCCTTTCGTTTAGTTCATGCCTATTCACTATTCATACAAGTTTTTATTCTCTTTAGAAAATGTTTCTCTCATTTAAAGGGGTACTTTTTATCCCACTTAAGAAAAAGGGGTCTGCTTTTTGTTTTCTAGAAACAGCGCCCCTCCTGTCCAATTAAAATGAATGGGCGGGGCTGCAATACCAGACACAACCCATAGATAGGAGTGGCGCTGTTTCTGGAAATAGAAGCAGAACCTGAACAACCACTTTAAAGGCATGTGAACTTTTTCTATGCATCTTATACTATACATTAATCTTTATATCTTATTTATCATTTCAACTAACCATTGTCTTATATGTTTTTTGTTGAATATTTTTTTTTTATTCACTGCTATATCAGAGGCGGAAGACATTACATGTATGAATCATCACTTCTCTATAGTTTTATAGTCAAACACATGCTAAGAACCTAAAATGCGTGATTTCTAGTAAGGCCACACAAAAACCAAGGTCAATGAACAGCATTCATATTAATTATTGCCTCTGGAAAGATTTCGGGACTGTGAGTGAGGGCACACAGCAAGAGGAATGTGCTGGCAGGTCCTGAAGTATGGTTCACAAGCTCACTGCTATCTCCCATGTTGATAATCCTATTTCCAGCTTTTCAACAATGCCATTAAACCCAATAATAACAGCTGCAAGAGCCGCTTCTCGCTACTCCCGTTACATGTGGGTGACACATTTTTTTTATTTTTTAAAAGCCCAGTTTGTTGAAAAAAGCCAAAAGAAACCAATTTCTATTTAATTATATGCAATTTTAGGGTTAAAACGTACAACTGTCCACTTTGCATTCACTTGGCCAGGCTTGACTGTATTTGGCAGAGTTGAATTTGCACACTGTGAAATCTCATCATTTTCCAATTAGTGAATCTCTTCTATCGGCCGTCCCTGTGGACTGGAGATGTGCACAGTGTGGACAATACCTATATTTTATCCTCTATGCTAGAAAGGTGTAGCGGACTTTACAAGGTGCTTAAATCAATGATGTGTAGATTTAATTCTCCTAAATCTTTTCTAGTATAAATATAATTGTCACCTGGAAAAAAGACACCAAATCATTTGCATTAATAAGTCTAAATACATCAGCCCGTTGTCAATATGATGGAAAGAAACTGATATACAGTGAAGGAAATAAGTATTTGATCCCTTGCTGATTTTGTAAGTTTGCCCATTGTCAAAGACATGAACAGTCTAGAATTTTTAGGCTAGGTTAATTTTACCAGTGAGAGATAGATTATATAAAAAAAAAAAAAGAAAATCACATTGTCAAAATTATATATATTTATTTGCATTGTGCACAGAGAAATAAGTATTTGATCCCTTTGGCAAACAAGACTTAATACTTGGTGGCAAAACCCTTGTTGGCAAGCACAGCAGTCAGACGTTTTTTGTAGTTGATGATGAGGTTTGCACACATGTTAGATTGAATTTTGGCCCACTCCTCTCTACAGATCATCTGTAAATCATTAAGATTTCGAGGCTGTCGCTTAGCAACTCGGATCTTCAGCTCCCTCCATAAGTTTTCGATGGGATTAAGGTCTGGAGACTGGCTAGGCCAGGGAGGAGGGGGCTGTGTGGCACAACCTGGGTGGAGGGGGCTGTGTGGCACTACCTGGGAGGGGGGGCTGTGTTGCACTACCTGGGAGGTGGGGGCTCTGTGGCGCTAGCTGGGAGGTTAGGGCTGTGTGGCACTACCTGGAGCGCTCTGTGGCACTACCAGGGAGGGGGGCTGTGTGGCACTACCTGGGAGGGGGGCTGTGTGGCACTATCTACAGAGGGCACTACATTTATGGGGGTACAAACTGGGGGAATAACTTATATATGGGGGTGTAAACAGGGCATACCGTTTATATGGGGGGCACAAAGTGACGTTTTCTGCCATTTTTTTGCTGCCATGAGTTCCCCCGCAAAGGGGCCTACTCAGTCTGTGTCGCCAACAGAAGCTTGTGAAAATTAAGATATACTGCAATACATTAGTATTGCAGTATATTGTAATACATTAAAGTGTAGCTAAACGTTTGACAAACTTCTGACATGTCATAGAAACATGTCAGAAGTTTGGATTGGTGGGGGTCCGAGCACTAAGACCCCCACCAATCTCTAGAACGAAGCAGCTGAAGTGCTCGTGTGAGCGCTCAGCTGCTTCGTGTCTTTTCTGCTTTTTCCGGAAAGCCAATGTATCAGAGTACGGGCACACAGACTTTCTATTGAGTCCGTACACAGATACATTTATTTCCGGAAATAGTCGAACAGACACGAAGCGGCTAAGTGCTCACACGAGCGCTCCAGCTGCTTCGTTCTAGCGATTGGTGGGGGTCTCAGTGCTCGGACCCCCACCAATCCAAACTTCTGACATGTCACTATGACATGTCAGAAGTATGTCAAACGTTTAGCTACACTTTAATATATTAGTATTGCAGTATAATGTGCAAAAGAAAGTTTAATAAAGTTATTAGTAGTGAAAAAATATATATTAAAAGTAAAAAAAACAACTTTTCCAATTTTTTCTCAAAAAAAATGTCAAAAATACAAAAAATAAACAAAGTTGGTATCCCTGCGTCCGTAAAAGTCTGAACAATTACGATATACCATTATTTAACTCGCACGGTGAACACCGTAAAAAACAAAAAATTTAAAACACCAAAATCGCTGTTTTTTGGTCACCTGCGTTTGAAAATAAATATAATAAAAAGTGATCAAAAAGTTGTATGTACCAAAATATGGTACCAATAAAAACTACAGCTCATCCCGCAAAAAATAAGCCCTCGCACTGCTCAATCAAAAAATGTTATTTAAAAAAAATTAAAAAGTTATGGCTCCCAGAATGTAATGAAACAAAACAGTTTTATTTTTCACAAAAAGTTTTTTTTAAAAGTAGTAAAATATAAAAAAACCTATATAAATTTGGTATCACCGTAATCGCATTGAGCCACAGAAAAAAGTTGTTTATACCGCACAGTGAAAGCCGTAAAAACGAAAATAAAAAAAACAATGTAGTGAATCATAGTTTTTTCCAATTTCAGCCCGCAAAGAATTTGTTTTCAGTTTCCTAGTACATTATGTGGTACTTTAAATGGTGCTATTAGAAACTATAACTCCTCCCGCAAATAATAAGCCCTAACACGACTCTATTGATGGAAAAATAAAAAAGATATGGCTCTTGGAACGCTGGTGTGTAAAATGAAAACAAAAAAATGTAAAATGGCTGGGTCCTTAAGGGGTAACTAAACGTTCTACAAACTTCTGACATGTCATAGTGATATCTCAGAAGATTTGATTGGTGAGGGTCCGAGCACTGGGACCCCCACCAATCGCTAAAACGAGGCAGCAGAAGTGCTCATGTGAGCGCTCAGCCACTTCGTTTCTGTTTGGCTTTTTCCGTAAATCAATGTATCGGAGTACGGGCTCAATAGAAAGTGTAGTCTCTTTCCGGAAAAAGCCGAACAGAAACTAAGCGACTGAGTACTCACACGAGCACTTCTGCAGCTTCGTTTTAGCGATTGGTGGGGGTCTCAGTGTTCAGACCCCCACCAATCAAAACTTCCGACATGTCACTATCAGATGTCAGAAGTTTGTTGAACGTTTAGTTACCCTTTTAGTAAAGGCTATGTAAATGTTTGAAAGTGTTTTTTTAGTTACCCTTTAAAATAAGATATAGTCATACGATTCTTTTTTACTTAAAATAAGATTTTTTACTTATAAGAATGTTTACATCTTTATTCCTTCAATAGCTGTAGAAAAGAAAGAAGAAAGCACGGCACCACATGGTGCAAAATAAATGCTGGTAACAAATTGGCATGTACAAGGCAGCGGAGGCAATTGCTCACCTTGTGTATTGTTTTTAGTTTGTTTTAATCCTTCTCATGTTTATACCTTGACTTTTAAGGCCACGTTCAGACGTGGCGGAATTGCTGTTGAATTACACTGAGGACAGTCTGCAGTGGAATTCTGTAGCAGCTGTTTTTTACATTTGTTTCTCTACATTTTTAGGAAACTTAATTCAGTAGTTGCAAAAAATAACTGTGCGGTATTTAGGCTGCGGTGCAGAATTTTCCCTCCACAGCAGCTCATTATGTTGCGGAGAAGCAGCGGAATTTCACTGCGGATTTCAGCCTTTGCAATGCAAAAACTGAAATCTGTGACAAGTCCGCTGTGATATCTGCAACGTCTGAATTACCTATCAAATATGCAAATGCTGGTGCAGATTCATTGCGTAATTGCCCCGAATATGCACCAACATTTGCGACAGAAAAATTCTGCCACATGTGAACGTGGCCTAACAACTACAGATTTCCATATAAACAATTAAATTCTCCAATAACAATAATTGGTGAAAAAGTGCAAAATGTATTCGGATCCTGTCAAGAGAAAGCAAAAACCTTTGGGAAATGTTTTCTATTCCCCTGATGGGATCCTATCTGTTTTTTTTGCTGACCTTATGCCTTTGACATGAAGCCATAATACGGTAACGTGGATATAGCCTTACACTGACATCCAGTGATGTTATTGGTTGTAATGGGGTTATTACCTGTGGGCCTCTGATCACCTTTATAACAATGATCAGCATCAGACTGGTGAAATTCAAGTGAATATATGCGAATTCTCAATTCAGTGTGTTAGTGTCAATGTCACTGTCAATACCAATCGGCTATTTCCCTATGGGCCCGTGGGGCAAACTTAACAATATTGTCACAGGAACATGTTCTGTTGCTATGTAAAAACTGTCATGAATTTGACTAATGTCTGCGATATATTTATTATATTTTGCACAACTCATGATAAGTGTCTTCACAAAGGTCAGAGCTGTCGTCGATGCGCCCAAGTTTTGTGAGATAGAATTGTATTACACAGCTGCGACTAACAAGCCATGCCCCTGTAATGCCCATGCAGTGCCTACATGTTCAGTGCTATGAAAAATAACTTGCCTCCCTGCTAGATATACTCTCTGAATGCATACAGTATTTGTAGTACTTGCGTTATATTCAAAGGAGTTTAATCCCTTGAGAACTAGAATGTTTTTTTTTTATTTTTCCTTGCCTATTTACTTTTTATTTACTTTTTTTTTTACATACAAACAAACACAGAAAAAATAATACATCCGTCCCATCACAGGAGTAAATGCTTTAAAGAGGCTCTGTCACTAGATTATAAGTGCCCCATCTCCTACATAATCTGATCGGCGCTGATATGTAGATAACAACAGTGTTTTTTTATTTTGAAGAACGATAATTTTTGAGCAAGTTATGAGCAATTTTAGATTTATGCTAATTAGTTTCTTAATGCCCAACTGGGCGTTTTTTAACTTTTGACCAAGTGGGCGTTGTAAAGAGGAGAGTATGACACTGAGCAATCAGTGTCATACACATCTCTCCATTCATGTCCATTTGTACTGAGCACAGCGTGATCTCGCTGTGCTGTCTCATACACCCACATTAACGTTACTGAAGTGTCTTGAGAGTGAATAGACATCACCTCCAGCCAGGACGCGATGTCAATTCAGAATCCAGACACTTCGGTAAAGTTTGTGTGGGACTTAATCGCTGCACAGCGTGATCTCGCGAGATCACGCAGTGCTGTATATTAAGTCCCACACAAACTTTACCGAAGTGTCGGGATTCTGAATAGACATCACGTATTTCACATCTGAGTTTCCCCACGTTCTGTGAATCTGGCCTTAGACTTGTGGCAAGAGGGCCATCAGATGTTTAGTCCATGCCTGCCATCTCCTGAGTTGCTGTTAAGTACAACGCAAATTCCTACTGGGCTTGAGTATTTACCTTAAGGGTATGTGCACACACACTAATTACGTCCGTAATTGACGGACGTATTTCGGCCGCAAGTACCGGACCGAACACAGAGCAGGGAGCCGGGCTCCTAGCATCATACTTATGTACGATGCTAGGAGTCCCTGCCTCGCTGCAGGACAACTGTCCCGTACTGTAATCATGTTTTCAGTACGGGACAGTAGTTCCACGGGGAGGCAGGGACTCCTAGAGTCGTACATAAGTATGATGCTAGGAGCCCGGCTCCCTGCACTGTGGTCGGTCCGGGACTTCCGGCCGAAATACGTCCGTCCATTACGGACGTAATTAGTGTGTGTGCACATACCCTAAGACATACATCTCTTATGTGTTTCCTCTTTGCATTTAGTTTTATGTAGCTGTATGAGGCTTTGTTTTTTGCGGGATAATTTATTTGGAATCATTTGTGTAGGTGACAGTTTTTAATTTGCATTAATTTTTATTTGGGAAGAAATGCATAAAAAAACCAATCTTTATATATAATGCTATAAATTTATTGTTGTTACAGTTGAAGAAATACTAAATCTGTGTATGTTATTTTATGTTTTGGGACATATATTTAATAAAGTTAATTAGTTGTTAAAAATTTGCATTTGTGTGTTTTTCTTTTACTGATTTAGTTATTTTTAGCAGTAAGAACATTATATCACTAGTCATTTATCTTGGTGCTAGTGTGATAGTATGGGGATACTTTCTGTCTCAGGACCTGTATAACAATCTGTTATTTAAGGAAGAATTTAGTCCATAGCGCCTCTCCCAACCTTTACATACACGTGCTTGTTTAGTCAAGGGAGAGAGAAACAAGCTGCTGAAACAAGTGACTTATTTCCCAGCAGAAATCCAAGATCCATATTCTTCTTTTCCTAAAGACTGTATATGCCATCGGGGACAATTGGGAGGTCCCCATATACATTAAAATGCAACCAAATTTAGCAGGATCCAATGATATAAAATTAACAGCAATGCCTCATTCACATGACCGTGTGTGCCGGCCGAGTCCAGTCCGTGATCCGTGGAAAGATAGGACATGTCCTACCTTTCCACGGATCGGAAAGTCGGGTCCGTTTTCATGGACCCGATTTGTCCCGCTAAAGTAAATAGGTCCGTGATAACTATCGGGTGCCACTTGAATTCCGTGAAAAACGGCCTGAGTGGCACTCAGTCGTGTGCAACGTACATAAAGGCTCATTCACATCTGCATTCTGGCTTCCGTTGTTCTGCTCCATCATAGGAGCGGAACAACGTGAATACCGGAAGCTCCTGGTCCGTTGTACAGAACCTATTTACTTTAATGGGTTCCATTGGGTCTCCTTCAAGTTCCCGTCATTTTATTGGACATAATAATGCAGCATGCTTCACTGGTTTGTCCGGCGAAAATAACGGAATCTGTGATGGAGTTCTCTGACGGAGCCTCCGACACAGATGTAAACAGCCCCTTTGCATGGGGTTGTGTAGCAAGACAATGGTTCATAGACAACAGAAAGCGAACATTTGAAAAGGTGATAAAAGTTTAGGATTATGTATAGCAAAAAATGTATGGCCAATCAATAAAGATGCTGTGTCAAGGCCCGAGATGAGCAGATCATAAAAATAAAACCTACCAGTGTATATGACTCAAAGCAATTTTGCAAAAATTGGCTAAAATTTCTCAAACACAATGCCAATTATAGCTGCTAAAGGAGGTGCAATCAGTTATTAAGTTACTTTTTCACATGAGTGATATGGGTGCTGGATATCTTTAGTCTATAAAAAAAAAATTGGTAATAAATCAAAAATTGTGTTACGTAATACGTTTTTAATTATTTGTATTATGCGCTAATATCAATTTATTACTATTACTATGAAATGTTTTGGTCATTGTGTGCATCAGCCTAGTCCTCAGTACTTGATTTACTTATTAAGTATAGAAAAGGTGGTCTCAATGTTGTATGACAAGCTATTGAAGGACACTCAGCTGACACGTAAATGTGACCAGCGTGTTAATAGGGCTATTAACATCTTCAAGGTGAAAAGCATTTCAGCAAGTACAGTTTATAGGCTTACAGAGAGCTCATTCCTCATGTTTGTCTGAGGTCTTCACTAAATTCAGATTACATATTTAATGACTTTATTGAGACGTTGGATAGCCTGTGGAAGACAATAGACTGATGTGCCCACTGTATTATACTGCACTGTTTATAGTGGGTCCACATTTAGTCTTAAGGCTCCATTCACACGAGCGTATCAGATTCACGCGTGTGAAAATGTGCGTAAATCTGGTCCGTGTGTTGCGTTATGCATCAGTGTGCTTTGCGAGTGGCATGCGTTACTCACTCACTCGCAAAGCACATCTTTTTTTTTTATTATTATTTTCAATCGGATTTATGCGCATATCACGCACAGCACACGGATGTGCATCCATGTGCGGTACTTGGTTTCCATCACCCATTGACTTCAATGGGCGCGCACCAATATAGTACATGCAGTGAGTTTCACGCAGTGGACTCTCGCTGTGTACAAACTCACACATGTGTGAACGGACTTCTATGGGCAGCAGGTAACCTGATCCCTCAGTAAGATGATCGTTTGTCTTGTCTCGGATTTTAGCAGTGATTTGAGAATGAATGATCAGTGCAGGGGGGAATGGTGCCTGATAAGTCGAGAAAGGCATTTTTTTTCTTATAGGATATTACAAAGTGTCTTATATTTGCTAATACAATTGATTTAGGCAAAGATTTTTGGAATCTTAGTGAGCATTTAAGTATTTTCTGTGTTATTCACTCATCAAAGCTGCCTACTCCTGGTCTGCATCATATCCACCACATTTTCTTAAAGGGGACATGTCACGGTAAAACTGTAATTAAGCTGATACTGGGCAGACCCTTCTCCATCATGTCTCTGCAACGTAAGAAAAGAGCAATATACTAAAGACAAATTGCTTTCTCCTAGAAGAATAAGGTTCCATAGGAGCCCTATTTATTATGCTTTGTACAATGCCCCGTATACAAAACTAATTCAAATAAAGCAAGTGACCTGTTGATATACTTTTGTTATGGTCCTGAAAATTGGGACCATGATGCTTTGTAGCAAGGTGCTTAATTCAAACATATCCTAGCCATGATGAGTATTTTTTTCTTGGCTATAAAATCTTGTTCTCCTTCAATACCTCAGGGCAGTTGTCATTAACCCAGAGACCCATTTTGCACTTATCCTGTATCAACTCATGGTAGTATTATGTTATTCATGTTATTCCTGTCTGCAGGCTTGACGCACACCAATGGTCCTGCAATTCCAACTAATTCTCGCAGCTAGCCGCGTTCTTCATCGTTGCGCGAGCCGAGTGGTCAACCGCTAAGAGCCAATGGTCTATACATTGTTGTGTTATTTCTATTCGGTTTTGACTAAGGCAGAACATTGGCAAGGAAAGAGTAGCAAGAAGACTGGAGGTGACAGTACATTCCTTCGCCATGTGTTGCCCTGTGATGTACAAATCAAGACACATCCTGCACTATAATAAATAATGAATTGTTGTCTATGGTTCACCACAGTGATATAGAGAAAATACAATGCCAAATGGTCACATGACAGACAGATCAAATAGAGCAGTCAGAAACCAGGAGATGAAAAAGAAAAACAACAAATATAGGAGCACAGACTGCAACATCATTGTTCATGTCCATGATTTCTGATATGATTCATGTACATGTGCACATAGCCTTAGGGATTTGAGTCTTAAAAAAAATGTCCTTGCTTTCTACATTCAGGACACAATCTAGTCATGATCTATTGTAATTCCAGCCTACAAACCGCTCACATACCACCACGCCACCGTCCCAAGTTATTTAATTATGAGACTATTATCACGCTAAGGTTAGACTGAGACAAAAGGTCAGAAGAAGGTAATCGATCCTCGAAAGGACAATGTAATTGGTAACAAACTTAAGGTGACCATCAACTGTTCCATTTTATATCCAGAACCGGGCAATTGATCTGAAAGTATCCAGACTATAGGTAACCTAAAGAGTGTGTATAGGGTGCTATCTGAAGTGGGCTAAAGGTATAAGGATGGGATTTTAGATTTTTGGTGTTGCAATCATGTTGCTGAATGGAGGTAGATAGATGTCAGTAGGGAGTGATAGGTTAAAGAGATGACCCAACAAGCATGATAGAACAGGAGTAAGACAGGAGGGAATGGGATCAAGAGGGCAGAGGGTGAGCTGGGGTAGGTTAAAGAGGCTCTGTCACCAGATTTTCAAACCCCTATCTCCTATTGCAGCAGATCGGCGCTGCAATGTAGATAACAGTAAAGGTTTTTTTTTTTTCAAAAACAAGCATTTTTGGCCAAGTTATGACCATTTTTATATTTATGCAAATGAGCCTTTCTTAAGTACAACTGGGCATGTTTAAAGTTATGTCCAACTGGGCGTGTATTGTGTTCGTTACATCTGAGCGTTTTTACTTGTTTTACTAGCTGGGCGTTGTGAATAGAAGTGTATGATGCTGACGAATCAGCATCATCCACTTCTCTTCGTTACCACCCAGCTTCTGGCAGTTCCGACGCAATGAAGTTCCTGTGGGAGGAAGTGAGTGACGTCACAGCGTGATCTCGCGAGGACACGCTGTGTGTCTGTGAACTGCCAGAAGCTGGGTGGTAACGAAGAGAAGTGGATGATGCTGATTCGTCACAACGCCCAGCTAGTAAAACAAGTAAAAACGCCCAGCTGTACACACACAATACACGCCCAGTTGGACATAACTTTAAACACGCCCAGTTGTACATAAGAAAGGCTCATTTGCATAAATATAAAAATGGTCATAACTTGGCCAAAAATGCTTGTTTTTGAAAATCTGGTGACAGAGCCTCTTTAAAGCAATGTCTGATTTTGTATTTTTTTTTTCTTTAAAATATGTAGTCAAGTCTTAAAGGGTTATAACCAACTCATCCTGTGGATATGCCAAAAATGTCTGATAGATTCTGGGACCCATAGCGCAAATGGGGGTCACCCGACCACCGTTTCGCTTGGGTCGATTCCATAAGGAAACTAAGGCCTCATGCACTCGACCGTAGCCAAGTGCACGGCCGTGATTTTCGGGGGTTGGCCGGCCGCGGAGTGTCACCCGCGAGCCGCCCGCAAATCGTGGGCCGTGCACTTGGCCGCGTCCATTTTTTTCTATGAGCATGGACCGCAGAACACGGCCGTAATAAGACATATCCGTTCTTTCAGGCTCCTGGGACATGCACGGACCATGGAAGCCACGGTCGTGTGCATGGGCCCATAGAAATGAATGGGGCCGCAGATTTTGACCTGCCTTGGTTTTTTTGCCGTGGTTTGTGCAGTGTTTTTGCAGCGTTTTTCGTCCGTGGCTATTGAAGCTCATGTAAGGACTACAGGCAAAAACTCAGCGAAAAACGCTCAAACGAGTGCCGCAGGTTTTTTCGGCCTCCCATTAATTTCAGAAAGAACATGCCGCTGTTCCCTCCTGCTAGTGGCTAGAGGCCGCCAGCTGAAAAAAAAAATGCCTCTGCCTCCCATTGAAATCAAAAGGGGGAGATTTCAGCCATTTTTTTGGCACTGATTCTGACGCGGTTTCCACGTCAAAATCAGCGCCAAAAAACTCAAAGTGAACAGGGCCTTAAAGTTAGCAGTATGTGTGCAGTATTATTGTAGTTATTCTTTAAAAAAACAAACAAAAAAATTCTATACCCATTAACCCGTTCCCGACATTTGACGTATCCATACGTCATAGCCGGGCAGGGGAAGTATGGAACAGGTTCACGGAGTGAACCTGCTCCATACGATGTGGGTGTCGGCTGTAGCACAGTAACGAGCACGATCCCACTCGTTTAACCCATTAAATGCTGCGGTCAATAGCGACCGAGACATGTAAATCGTTAGAGGGGGTGACCCTGTCTAGAATATCATTGCGCCCCCCGCAATGGAATCGCAGGGTGGCGATGGTTGCTATGGCTGCCTGGGGGCCTAATGAAGCGCCATCTTTGTGCTCCTACTAAGCGCTGCCTCTGGCAGGGTTTAATAGAAGCCTGTCAGAAAGACGATATACTGCAATACATTGGTGTTGCAGTATATTGTGCAAGCGATCCAACAATTGCTGGTTAAAGTCCCCTTGGGGGACTAATAAAAATTTGTAAAATAAAGTTTTTTTTATGTAAAAAAAAATAGAAAAAATTAAAAGTAAAAAAAAATTCCTTATCCCATTTTCCCCCTAGAGCATAGTACAAAATAAATAAAGAAACATAATTGGTATCGCTGCATCCGTAAAAGTCTGAACTATTGCAATATATCATTATTTAACCTGCACGGTGTACACTGTGAAAAAAAAAATTGTAAACGCCAGAATTGCTATTTTTGGTCACCTCATCTCCCACAAAAAAATTGAATAAAAAGTGATCAAAACGTCGCATGAACCCCAAAATGGTATCATTAAAAACTACAGCTTACCCCGCAAAAAATAAGCCCTCATACCACTTAATTGATGGAAAAATGAAAAACTTATTGCTCTCAGAATTTGGCGACACAAAATTAATTACATTTTTTACATAGTTTTTCACTTGTAAAAGTAGCAAAATCTAGAAAAAACTAAGTTAAGTCCAGAGTTAGCAGAGCAGAGATTTATATCAATAAATTACAAATTATCCTGTATCTTTTCCCCCAAATATTTATTTTTTTATTTTTATATATATATATATATATATATATATATATATATATATATATATATATATCTGTTCAGCTCCTCCTGCTCTATAACATGCTGCCTGTAGATCAGAAACCATGCACCACGTGACAGGTTCCCTTTAATGTAGCTGAAATCAAAAGAGCTGTGGCCCCCAGAGAAGATCCACTGGAAAAAGGGAGATGAGTGACATAATGCATATTTTTTACGGAGGCTCAATGGAAAGCAATGGGTTGCTCTATATCAATCCGACCAAGGGCAACATGTGTATGGTATTTGTACATTCTCCCCGAGTTTATGTAAGTTTCCTCTTCAAAAAAGATACTGATAGGTAAACTAGCTTTCTATGAAATTGGCCCTAGAGTATATGTGTAAAATTAGATTGTAGGAACAGGGACTGATATGAGAAATGACAATCTCTGTACAGCGCTACAGAATATGTTGGGCTATGCAAGTAATGAAAATTAATAAATACAGTAATAAGTTAGATGTAAGTTTGACCACCACCAACTCATGTGATACGCATCCCTAATTGGTGTCATATCTTTGACCTTCAAACTCAACACAATATACAATATTTCAGCTCTTCAAGGTCATTTAGGTCAATTATAGCTTTTCAACGCATTCTGACTTGCTATTATCAGGCTATGGCATGCATGTGAAACAGCAGCAGTTTAGCCATTGATTTTTAAATAGAACCTCAATTGAACAACGGGGGGATATGCAGCCTAATACACTGGCATCTTGGTCTGTTCATAAATCAACTTCACAGCGTGTGGCAGAGCAATGGCGGATGTTTCAATGTAGAAATGAAACGTCAGGCACGTTACTTAAAAATGCATCAGCCACTGACACAAGACAGCAGAGTCCTCTTTTGATCAAACTGAGCTCCTGAATGATTTAATTTGTAGATTTGACAGTAAGTGTAAGCAGTATTGAATTGAACAGGGAAGACAAATAGACAAGGAGAGACCAAGGGGACACAGAATGATGGCTGAATAGAATATATAATGATGGGAGAGGTGAAGAGATATTGTAAACTAAATTATTTTGGGACAGCAACCAGCTTGACTTTATCTAATTATTTATCAGATTTTGTCGCAGGGAAAGGAGTATGACACAAAATAGAAATCTATATGCTAAAGTCATTTTGCTGTAGAATAACGTTAAGTGGAGATCATAGATTAATGTGTTTGCTATTGTATTGTGTTATAAGAAGAGGGAGCTCACAAGCGCAGCGATCTATAATAAAGACTGAGGCTCTAACATATATTACACAGACACAAAAAATGCTGGAAAATATTTCTGAACACATTATTTTTATTTCTGTATACTATAACAATTGGTAGGAAAAATATAAAAATATGCAGAGGAAGGGTCAAGGTTAGAAGAAGACTGGTGCCATGGGATGTCAAGGTGCCATGGGATGTCAAGGTGCCATGGGATGTCAACAATGGAGCATCACATAATATGAAATCTCCAACTTTCTTTTCTTCCTCAATTTCTAAAATAAAATTATTTGTAACCTTTAAAGGAGTTATCTGGGATATGATTTTTTTTTTTAGGTGTGGGAATGAAATAAATAAACCAAAAAAGCAATACTTACCTATCCTTGCTCTTGGCGATCCAGCACTGATGCTCCGGCAGTGCTCCCGATGGCTGGTTACATGCACGTAGCATGTGACCGCTGCAGCTAGAGAATACAATGTCCATATGTTGTCTTTCTGTCATTATGCAAATATAAGATTTGTCACCAGTGAGTCTCGCTGAGCCCTCTGATTGGCTGCAGCGGTTACATGCTACTTGCATTTGAACGACCACCAGGAGTGCAGCCGGAGTGACAGGACAGTGCTGGATCACCGGGGGCAAGGATACGTAGGTATTGCTTTTCTGGTTATTTATTTCATTTTCAGTCATTACTAAAACTTTTTCACATCCCGGATAACCCCTTGAACATGGTGGGATTATCTCCAGAACTGAACCTTTTAGGATACTTTTTGATACTGTCACATCAAAGTAGGAATGGGAGTGGGCTAAGCCACTAGACAATGGCCCTTCACCACCCATCGGATGCCAATGGGTGCCAAAGAGGTGCGGTGATCTAAAGAGTGCTGCATCCCATTGTTATAGCAATTGTGGTGTTCTAATCACCCAAACCCCTACCAAACCTCTCCTTCATATGTATAGTAAAATGACATTATCATGCTTAGGTTCATCAAGCCTAAACAACTCCTTTGTCAGAAGACTTACCCTTAGGTAGAAGTCTACAGTTATATATAACACATTGACCAAGGCGGCTAGTGGTTAGTAACAGTCTGGTAGGTTATATCCCATGGCATCATGTGGGGATAATTTACATTCCTTGGATCTAGTTGGGATAGGGTAGCAGGTTTCATTCCCTGTTGTCCAGTGGGGAGGGAAAAGTAGATTATACTCCCTGGTTTCCAGTGTAGTCAGGGAGGTCAGTGATATTTCCTGGCATCAAGAGGGTAGGTAAAAAAAAATTGTGTCCAAAAGAGACTATTTTGCAGGAGTCCATTTAATCTTACATATCTCTGGGGAATGTAATGAAACAAGAGAAATTGGAGGAAATCGGTGCAGTAGTAGGGAGATCATACAAACTCCTTGGGGGTGTTGGATTTGATCATTCGGCTTTGATGCACACCAGTGGTTTGGTTATGGGTGGATCAGAGTCGAGTATTGTACATGCAGAATTGCTTAGCCTCAAATGTGTTCCACCGATTATAGGGAAAGGATAAAACCCTTCTGTGTTATCCCAAAAATGTATTCAAATGAATGACATGGAAGATCTGGAAGTTGGGATTCACCCAAAACATTTATTATCTATTTACGAAAACAAAAAAACATCCTTGCAAGACCGATTCAGCGATCACTTATTGTTGGACTTGGGGCTTAATTATCCATTGGAGAAATTATTGGTGGGGATAAACCATCTGATGTAACATACATTAAAGGCTATGTAAATCTTTGAAGGGTAAAAATATATATATTTTTTTAATAAAAAGATGTGTTAGTGTGTTTTGTGTAACTTTGTAAATACATTTTATTAAAAATTATTTTTACTTTTTAAGATACAGCTGCTCTGTATTCTTTATACAGAGCAGCTGTATCTAGCTATATGACCTGAATCCATCTAGTTCCGCGGACCTAATGTGTTAAGTGACAGCGGATCCACCAGTTATCCATCACATCTAAGATCATAACTTAGATATGATAGAGTACAATTGGATCCTGAGTGTCAGAGACATGCAGGACTCGCTGTCACTTAACACATCAGGTCTGTGGGACTAGATGGATTCAGGTCATATCGCTAGATACAGCTGCTCTGTATAAAGAATACAGAGCAGCTGTATCTTAAAAAGTAAAAATAATTTTTAATAAAATGTATTTACAAAGTTACACAAAACACACTTTTTATTTAAAAAAAATATTGCCTTTCAAAGGTTTACATAGCCTTTAAAAGAAAGGAAGGTAATACAGAATTTCTATTTAAACCACCACTTTTCTACCCATAAATCAAATCACCTAAATGCTTGCTGCAAACCCACCCTATGCCAATCCATAGACCAATTCCTCCATCACACTCACTTTAGATATCTAAAATTCTATAGAATCCCATTTTTGAAGGTAGCAAACATAGAAATAAGTTTAAAGTAAATTCAGTTAATAAAAGGGAAAATCCATTTACAATCAGCTCTATCATCGTCTCCAAGTATCTTTGACGCCTGAATATTGTCAGTGCAGAGTGCACGGACTGATAAGCTTGTTGGACCGCAAGGGTCTAGTATCCAGGTATTGAAGAGTGCAGCACCACTCCATTATAACATTACCTTATTAATGCTTGCTTAAACTTTGCCATTTTTACAATCACATTTACTCGTATTTACTTGATACAGACGGCTCTGCATTATGTAAATTCTGTCTACTTTAATGAATATTAATAATAAAATATACATTTAGAGTATGTGTACATGTTCAGGAGGGTCTGGATGCCTTTCATGAAAGATATAATATCACAAGTTATGGGTACTAGATTACTGGAGATGGTTAGTTGATCTAGGGATTAATTCTGGTTGCCATATTTGAAGTTGGGAAGGAATTTCACCCCCCCCCCCTCCTTGTATGAGGCCACTGGCAACTTACTCATAGGGGTTGTTGCCTTGCTCTGGATCAACACGAGTTTGGTTGGACTTCATGGACCAGTGTCTCTCTTTTTAAGAAAATTAACTATATAACTATGATAATAAAATATAAGTATATTTATATTATCCTAGATAAATAATGGTCAATTTTGTTAATGCTTTGTGAGCATCACCAATTCTCAAATATCATTTGTATATAGGCTTCTATGAATGAAGATTTAGGGTCTTTTGGTAAATACCAGTGGCGTAACTACCACCGTAGCAGCAGTAGCGGCTGCTACGGGGCCCGCAGCATGAGGGGGCCCGTGTCGCCCGCCGGCACGGGCCCCCACCATGGCCGGAGGCTCCGCTAGCAGCCGCTATGGCTGCTACAGTGGGACGCCACTGATCACTACGGCAGAGCAGGGAGTTATCTCCCCGCTCTGCCAGTAAACAAAAGACATGTATCCCCTATCCACAGGATAGGGGATACATGTGTGATCGCTGGCATTGATAGGGAGAACGGGGGACTAAAAGTCCCCTGAAGTTCTCCATCACAAACCTCGGACTTCCGGGGTCTGTCGGAAGCTCCGTAAAAATGAATGGAGCGCCGGTCGCGCTTCTGCGCATGCGTGACCAGCGCTCCTTTCATTTTTATTGAGCTGCGCAGACGCCGGAAGTCAGAGGTTAGTCATGGAGAACTTCGGGGGACTTTCGGTCCCCCGTTCTCCCTATCGCTGCCAGCGATCACACATGTATCCCCTATCCTGTGGATAGGGGATACATGTCTTTTGTAGGACACCCTGTAGGTCGCATTTTTTTGGGGGGTTGGGGACGCTGAGTGAGAGTAATCCAATAATGGAGTAGCAACAGGGAAATCAAATTCCCCCTTCTTCTTCTCTGTGTCTGTTGTGCCTTAGAAAGATAAAGGCTGCTGTAAACACAGCCTCAGAGGGCATATTTCCCGTCGCTGTCATCCACAGGCTGTACTAAAGATCCACGTTCTACGAATACATAATAGAGCACCCCTAGAAGTCGACTGGCTTATACCAGGGACATACACAGGTTTTTTCTCACGGTTTCATGCGGGAACATAAGAGAAATAATTGGGATACAATAAATTGCATTCTGAATTAGAGAAATGCTCCTCCAGAAACATTGCTTCTAGAGGAGTATACAGATGCTGTCAGTATACAGATGCTGTATGGCGTTCCCTACAGGGGGGGCTGTATAGCGTTCCCTACAGGAGGGGGCTGTATGGCGTTTCCTACAGGGGGGACTATATGGCGTTCCCTACAGGGGGGGCTGTATGGCGTTCCCTACAGGAGGGGGCTGTATGGCGTTCCCTACAGGGGGGACTGTATGGCGTTCCCTACAGGGGGGACTGTATGGCGTTCCCTACAGGGGGGGGCTGTATGGCGTTCTCTACAGTGGGGACTGTATGGCGTTAGCGCCATACAGTCCCCCCTGTAGATAATGCCATACAGTCCCCCTGTAGATAACGCCATACAGTCCCCCCTGTAGATAACGCCATACAGTCCCCCCTGTAGGGAACGCCATACAGCCCCCCCTGTAGGGAACGCCATACAGCCCCCCCTGTAAATAGCGCCATACAGTCCCCCCTGTAGATAACGCCATACAGCCCCCCTGTAGATAGCGCCATACAGCCCCCCTGTAGATAACGCCATATAGCCCCCCTGTAGATAGCGCCATACAGTCCCCCCCTGTAGATAGCGTTATACAGCCCCCCTGTAGATAACGCCATACAGCCCCCTGTAGATAGCGCCATACAGTCTCCCCTGTAGATAATGCCATACAACCCCCTGTAGATAGCGCCATACAGTCCCCCCTGTAGATAGCGCCATACAGCCCCCCTGTAGATAACGCCATACAGCCCCCTGTAGATAACGCCATACAGCCCCCCTGTAGATAGCGCCATACAGTCCCCCTGTAGACAGCGCCATACAGTCCCCCCTGTAGATAACGCCATACAGCCCACCTGTAGATAGCGCCATACAGCCCCAATCCTGTAGTGAACGCCATACAGCCCCCCCTGTAGATAGCACCATACAGCCCCCTCTGTAGATAACGCCATACAGTCCCTCTGTAGATGACGCCATACAGCCCCCCTGTAGATAGCGCCATACAGTCCCCCCTGTAGATAACGCCATACAGCCCCCCTGTAGATAACACCATACAGTCCCCCGGTAGATAGCGCCATACAGCCCTCCCCCTGTAGATAGTGCCATACAGCCCCCTCTGTAGATAACGCCATACAGCCCCCTTTGTAGATATCTACAGAGGGGGCTGTATGGCGTTATCTACAGGGGGGGTTCTGTATGGCGTTATCTGCAGGGGGGGCTGTATAGCGTTATCTACAGGGGGGCTGTATGACGTTATCTACAGGTGGGCTATATGGCGCTATATACAGGGGGGCTGTATGGCGCTATCTACAGAGCGGGCTGTATGGCGCTATCTACAGAGGGGGCTGTATGGCGCTATCTACAGAGGGAGCTGTATGGCGCTATCTACAGGGGGGGCTGTATGGCATTATCTACAGGGGGGCTGTATGGCGCTATCTACAGGGAGGGGGCTGTATGGCGTTCTCTACAGGGGGGACTGTATGGCGTTATCTACAGGGGGGGCTGTATGGCACTATCTACACGAGGGGGCTGTATGGCGCTATCTACAGAGGGGGCTGTATGGCACTATCTACAGGGGGGGCTGGATGGCGTTATCTACAGGGGGCTGTATGGCGCTATCTACAGGGGGGGCTCTATGGCGTTATCTACAGGGGGGCTGTAAAAAAGGCACTATCTACAAGGGGGGGTTGTGTGACACCCACGAGAGGGGGGGCCCCAGTCAAAAGTTTGCTATGGGGCCCAGTCTTTCCTAGTTACGCCCCTGGTAAATACATTAGTCTTTGAAGTGATAAATACCCTATTTATTTTCCCGACACAATCTTCATGACTGACAGAAAGTTGTCTCCTCAGGTAAAGAGACATACACAACCACAACCACATTAACTTTCCTGTGTCAATAACTATAAAAAACAAAGCCAATTTAAGGACAAGTTTACTTTTACTGGAGAAACAGCCTAAATATTAATACAGGTTATAAAAGGTCTAAAAAATATATATTATAATGTAGACTTTTTATATTAAAGTCCCAACACTATCAATCAAACTTCTATTTTAGGAACTCTATACTTTAATATGTTCAAACTATTGCACTTATTTAAACCAAATATATGTAAATGCTAGACTAGATAATAATATTTAAAGCAGACATGAGATAGAGAGCCCTGCAAAAGTATTCAACCCTAGGTTTGTCTGGATTTTTAATGACATTTACACAGATTGTTCCTGACAGTATTTTTATTACAAACAAGGATGCAATAAAAAGTAAATTTTCAAAACTCAAACTTCATTATTTGTCAACAGCTTTTATTTTTTAACGGTACTTGACACAGGATGACAATGCTCATCCTGAGTGGCAGACAGTTGTGCTAACAACTACCTGTGTACTATTAGTCAGTTCTAGCAGTTAGTACTAGTTAGTACTATTAGTAGATATATGCTAGTACATTATAGTTGAAAATAGTCATCTAAATGAAAAATTCCCCTTTGGGATAAAGAAAAAAAAAAAAGGAAAATAAATTAAAAAAGTAATGTTAAAAATAACAAAAGTTAATAAAAACTGCAGTAGAAATGCTCTTTTTCTGCATTTTTTGCCAAAATAAAAATGAATGCAAATTAAACAATAATGTGCACGTACCAAAAAATGGCACCTCTTAAAAGTATAACTCGTTCCGCATAAAACAATGACTCACACAGTGACGTCCAACAAAATATATAAAATTTATGACCGCCGGAATGCAAAAAAAAAAAAAATTTCTTGCCCTCAAGGCCAAAATTGGCCTGGTCCTCAAGGGGTAAAAAAAAACAAAAAACTTCTTGCATAAATATTTAATAGATGTTTTCACAGATTAAATATATTGCCCTAACCATGCCTATAGCTGAACAATCAGCTATACACATGCTTCATAAGGGTGTATCAAGATCTCATAGGTTGTAATATGATATCTGGCCGGTACTATGGGGTCATTTCACCATTTCATGAGCTAAGCCATGGTCTTACATTGGCCAAATATCAATAAATGTGAAACCTACAAAGTTTTTGACCAGTCACATAGATAATAAGTGAAGTAGAGTGAAACTCTTCTCCAACTGGAACTCCTGCCGGTGCTGCTCTTCTTGGGGGTAGGGGACAGAAGAACTGGTTTAAATAATTCAACATGGCTGATTTATGTACCTAAGGTCTGGAATCTCTCGTTTACATTAGATTGACTGTGAACATGGACAAAAATGGTAGGATGATCTTCATTTGTCAGAAGGCCCACATCTACTGTATGCCATTTAGAAACTACATATAAAAACAGTGTAAGATTATCTACTTAATTTGTATAGAAGACCATAGTGCTCTTGCCAAATTACCTTTTTTGACCCCCACAGTCAAAGTCTTCACTTTAACAGTATGAACAGAGGAACCATTGGGACACCTCAGGCACCAGTTCCATGATGCGATTACAACTTCAGCACCTTAAAGGATTTGTCCGGTTTCAGAAAATGTATGTTATCTTTTGCATAACTAAAAGTTATACAATTTTCCAATATACTTTATGTAATAATTCCTCATAGTTTTTCAGATCTCTCTTGTTATTTTGTTATTTAGTAGGAACGTTCATTGTTTACTTGCAGTGGATAAAATTCTGTCCATGGTCATGTGATGGACACACAGGTGCTGGGATCGTTACAAGACACAGCTGTGATACATATACTATAATGAGCCGCGCACCTGTGTGTCCAGGGCCAATGGCGCCCCTCCCTGACGGAGGGGATGGCAGGCAATGTAAGGCCTGGTAGGCCACAACTAGCTTACTGATTGCTTGATGTTTTAGTGGGAAGGCTCCTGTCCGTACCCATTACTTACACAACTATCTGCTCACATGAGGATACCCCATAACTCCAGGACAACAGACTCAGGCCGAACTTTAGTGTCCACGCTTCTCCAGCAGTTTTTCACACTCCCCTGATAACTCTGCATTACCTCTCTTGACTTGACGCTGTTTTGGACAAGCTGACTAAATGGGAAGAAAAATGGCAAATGAGGCTCAATGTTGACAAAGGGTATATATTTTGGGGGGAAAAATATACACGCCATTTATACACTGAATTGATCACTATTAGGTGAGTCTACAATAAGAGAATGATAATATTTCTTGCTGCATAAACAACACGATTTGCTGCTGAACACTCTTTTGTCCAATAATTGGCCCATGTAAAAGGGCCTTAAGGCCACCTTTAAGCTGGCTATAAACATTAAGTAGATGTTAGACAAACATTTGCACGGCCAGTAGTTATCAGTCCTGATACCCCAATCGCATGAACGTTCAGCTCACCCATACACACATTTTATTTTAATAAGAAGGAGGAAGATTAATGGGTTTTAGACCTCAGGTATGAGGTTTTGTCTGCAGTCCTCGTAGACTTGAGATTGTCAGCAAAATCCATGTTTATGGCCAGCTGATGAGAACTAAGAAAAATAATCTTCAACATGGTAGTAAGCAGCAAGTAACCACTAAAGAATAATCATGACTTTCACTGTGTCTTATTGACAGGGAATTCCTTCTCGAAGCCTCTGCAGTAGTTTAGGATTTTCAATAGCAAAAAGTCCCAGGTAAACGACTGGCCATAGACAAACAGATGTGGCCTATATGATCTCTACAAGTAATTTTTGTGCTAGAAAGATCCCTTTCGACCAATGGCTTGGTGTACCATCAGTTTAGGATTTATTGGATATGTTTATTATGTTCTCTCTGCACATAATCATTATTACGATGCTTGTAGCTTTCATGCTTGTTCCAATAACAAGTAGTAATGCATTGTTTGCTGGTATACATTTTTATGATGTTTTACCTAACCTGCCTGTCTCACGTCAGATACCTTAGTTATCTGTACTGATGGTTATTCAGAAATATTTTTCATGGCGCATTTGGTCTCATTGGCTAACAGGAATGGGTTCGTGTTTCGATGCTAAGCCTTTAATACATAAAACTGAATAATGTCAGCAAACAATTCTCAATGTGACTTGAACAATTGTGCTTAACACCAATGACTTTGTTTCCTATGTTTTTCACAGTGTTTGAAATGCTCTAGGATAGCAAGAACCCATGCTAACATCCCCCTTCCTGAGAAGCTTGAGTCGTCTGAATGGCATGTAAATGTACTCTGACTGTCCAGCATTAGTTTTCTATACCCGGCGCTTACTAAGTCTCATCAATCAACTGACTTGTCTAATGAAGGCCTTGGACCTGAGGATGAAGGGAAAGTGGACAGCCATTTGAACCTTACTTGAAAGTTGAGAAGAGAGGCTAAACAGATATTTGAGGAGGACATTGGGACATCAGATGAATGAGCAGAACATAACCTTGCTGGGATGCATGCTCGGTTCAAGCATTGGGAATTACAGGATGAAATATCTCTAACTAACAATTCATCTGTAACTGGAAAGAGAAGGAGCTGCTGACATTTAGCTGTGATGGGCATTCTAGATGCCTGTCTCACAAATGCTTAAATGAACAAGACATGTGGATGAAAGTGATTAATCACTCTCGTACGTCTCCGGCTAAATCTTCTGAATATACAGCTTGTTCTTTTACATATTAGCTTGATACTGATTAAAGCTACCCGATATTCCTCAGGGAAATGTTTTTCTACTTCTTTGACTTTCAAAATGTTCCAATTTTAAAGGAGGCCAAAGACCATGTAACTCATGACATTCTTCTCGAAAGTTTTTGGAAGTTCTTCAGTACTTTGTGACCCGTTGACAGTAGCGATTAGGTGACACGTGATAGACTTTTTCACTTTTTTGATCAGACAACTAAGGAAGAGAATAATTCAAAAATTGTTAATGTTTTGTTATTATATTGGCCTGACACGTTAATTTTAATCTTGTCCTTAGGGGGATGCGGGGAAGAACCACCACATGTGGTCTTCACTGTGTGTTTAGACTCCATCACTACTTCATGCAGACTTAAGATGTTTGAAATTCTCAGCAGGGAAAAAATAGTTTTGGATTGAAAAATCAACTAACATTGATAGATTACACAGTGATGAGATCTGTGAGGACATGAAAGACTGCACACAATACCTATTGAGCTACACAGTGAGTGGATCATATGAGATTTCTCAATGTTTTATATCTAATCTATTAAATGTAATGAAACAAATTTCCCTCAAATGACAAATACTCACTTAGAAAAAAATCTAGTTCTATGGATAAAGGCTCATGGAAACCTACATTATGTAATTATTAACTTTTTAAAGACCGGTCTATTTTTTTAGTGTTGCATTCAAAAAACCGCGACTTGTTTATTTTTCCGTCCATGTAGCTGTTAAAGGGCTTTTTTTTTTTTTTCAATTGCACCATTTGGAGTATATATAATTTATAAATAATTTTTTGGCGGGGGAAATGAAACTCCGCCATTAGTTTTGTAATTTTTTTTTACACCATGCGCCGTTATTTTTGTTCTACAAATCGTTACGATTGTGCGGTTCCACATATGTATATTTTTTTTAAAGTTGACCTATTTTTTTGTAAAGAAATCAAATATTGAACATAATTTAAATTTTTTGTTCCCCCCGCTAGAGGACTTGAAGCAGCAATAGTTTGATCGCTTGTATAATGCTTTGAAATACATAGGCCTGACGGGCAACCTCAGAAACTGATGGCAATCCTGGTGGCCTTTATTAGACTATTGTTAGATCTAGTCACAGAGCGCTGATGGGCTGACAGTGGGAACCCCTCTCTCTGTCAAACTCCTAAGATAATGCGGTCACTATTAATCACGACATCTAAGGGGTTATACTGCCGGTCCAGCAGTTGTGGTAGGACCATGTCTGTATATCATATCCGTGGCCCTGCTGCTGATTGCACAGCGACAGTGCCCACGTGATCAGAGTGCCGTAATAGTACAGCGCTGGTACTCTGAGGACTCCTGTGAGCGCTGGTCGGGGGTTAGCTCACAAAGACTACAACTGTGGACCCTAATCACCATAGTCTGGTCATACATTTCCTCTACAGGGGTAATAAAGTAATCCATGGCAACTATTCAAATAAATAGATGACCATGTAATATGTGGACAGACCAGGTCCTCCAGAGTCAGTGCCTCTACTTGAGAGATATAGACAGGTAGAAAAAACTCCAGAGGTGTAACTTGAATCACCTGTGCCACATTGCAAAATCTGTAACAGGGCCCCCACCTACCAAGTGGCATTCAGAATACTGGTGTCTTGTTATGTGGCAGAGGATTTATTGGACCGCTTTAGACCCCCGGATCCAGGTCCGACTTTTATCTCTGAATTTCCTATAGATACATACAGTGACAACCTTAAAACCCCCTCTAAATGCATCCCTGCCAAGTACAGCTTCTCACTTTCATTTTAACGAGTTTTGTAAACTTGAGGGGGCTTTGACCATTATAGCCAATATGCACTAACATTAACAATACAAAAATGGTTGTCAAATGTATTATTTTTCTCCTTTATTAGTAATATGTGCTTCTCGATACTAGTACTATCGACTACTTTATTACTATTACTCGCTGCTTTATTAGGCAATTTAGCTAGAAATAACTGGGATGTTACTACAGGAGGTGCAGAGGTTGTGATTGCACCCAAACCCTAGAAACTAAGGGTTCCTAAATGGTTCCTCTGCCCCATTTGAAGAGACTTTTACTAGCAATGACGCATAATAGGAGGGGGCTCTGTTAACATATTTTGCATTGGGGCCCAGAAGCTTCAAGTTTCATCTCTAGGTCATAAACATGTAAGACGCCATAATTACAAGTTCTGCTCATATCCAGCACCAACTCCAGATCTGATCAAAGCCTAATAGTAAACTTCCAAGCCATAACTCGTTTAACCTCAAAGTGTGGCTAAAGTATTTACTGACCATGATAATTTTATAAATGATCACAACTTCCTCAGCACCACAAGTCACCCGACACCAGGACCTCCTATATGACCCTCTCGTTTTTTTATACAATAGCTGAGTAACTAATATTATATCTGATAAAAGAAATGTCCGGTGGTAAATTTCCATCCTTCCGTTGACCGTAAAGAGCCTTTGATGTTCTCTTGAAGGCCCTAATTCCAGATTACTTCATCTGAGGTAATATTTTATCATTAGTTGTTTGTTATGGAGATGGAAAATAATATCTTTTAGCCTTTGCTTAGTTGAGAGATACATTACACACTAAATTAAATAATTTCAAGCCTGTTAATCCAAACAGCAGGTATCCAACAATTATTTTTGTTTGACCTATTGTAATTGGAGGCGATGAATACTAATAAAAACAATTATTGCTGTTTTCTCACTAGATAGAAGGAATATTGACTCACTAGGGTTGACAATTTATTTCTGTAATAATGCAGAAAAAAAGAACCAATAATATATGAATATGAATGAATGAAAAACCTACAAGACATTGTAAGTGAATATATTACTTGTCATTTTTTTTACATAGCGCTGACATATTCCATAGCTCTGTATACTGGAAGCATTCACTCACATTGGTCCCTTGGGTCGATTTTAAAAGGAAGTCACTTAACCTACCAGCATGAATTTGGAAAGTGAAAGGAAATCGTAGTTATGGGTAAAAAAAACGTATGCAGAACATACAAATTCCATGGAGATTTTATGGACCCTGGTCAGATTCCATATACTGAGGGCACCAGTGATAATTGCTACACAGTTACCCCAGTATGTACTTAAAGTGTAGATTTTCCTTTTATTAGTTTACATATATCATAAATGGGATATTGCAGGCCATACCAAACCGAGGAGTTGACCATCTAAAAGTAAGAGGCTGCAGGAACTACGAAATGGCAATGGAACGGTTAGAGAACCCTGAGATGCATTCTAATCTTTCTGGCAATTTAGAGTAGGGGGTACATTATTATTATTCTTACATACCTCAGAACTGCAGAAATGAGTTTCTGCAGAAGCTAGATGTGTTTATTACAGTGCCAGCCACAGTGCCCATCTGATGTCAGCTACAATGCCCATCTGACGTCAGCCACAATGCCCATCTGACGTCAGCCACAATGCCTTCCTAATGTCAGTCCAGGACCCCCAGGAGTCAACCACACCTCCCCAACACCAGTATAAATGCTTCACACGTTTAACAGCAATACTCTTCTAATTGTCATTACAGCCAACTATAATAACTCCTATGGCTAGCAGCAGCCCTTATTAAAAAATATCTTCTCCCAGGAGGGCGATGAGTAGCACAGTGGCACATGCAGGGGGGCTTTGAATTGCCTGAAACCCCCCTGTGACCAGGGCCCAGCTATCCCCTAAGTTCTGGGGGGCTCTCACATACAATAGGACTCAATTGCAGATACAATTGACAGTGCTGATGAGGCAAGGGAACCAGTGGTTCTCTTCCCCGCCATTAGGCGCTTATCTTGTGATGCAGGCGGCGTGATGATGTCACTGCGCTGCCTGCATCATTCTGCTTGAGCAGGCCTGGTCAGAGGAGACCAGGTATGCATCGCTGGAGGAAAGGATGGCGCAGGAGCGGGGAAAGGTGAGTGTGGCACTATCTACAGGAGCATCATCTATATAGGCACTGTGGCACTATCTACAGGAGCATCATCTATATAGGCACTGTGGCACAATCTACAGGAGGCATTGTGTTGCATTATCTACAGGGGGCACTTTGACAATATCTACAGGGGCCCTGAGTGTGGCACTATCTACGCTAGTTTTTACAATGCGAGTACTAGTCAGCACATATTCACTAACCTAGCCCTTTATAGTAAAACTTCTAATATAAAGGGCTAGGCTGGTGGATACGTGCAGACCAATACTCGTATGAATAAAAGCTAGAGGACAGCAGGAGCGTGGGGTGATAATAACTTGGTTAAAAATAATGCTTTTGGAAACCCCCCTTTTTTATAGAAATACTGCGTTTGCCCCTGTAATACCTATGTAATGTTGCTCATCTCTGCATAATGTAACCAGTGTCAATCCTCCATTATGTGAATTATTGAAGTACTCTCAATATAAAATAGGGCGACCCTCGAAAATAACAGTAACAATAACAGTAGCACTTCCCAACATGATCTTTGTTTTCCTATTTAAAAAAACACACCTATATATAACCCCTTGACTTTTGTACATAGTGGTCGGTTTGCTAGAGTTTAGCTATGCTCCTTAATTATCCAGAGAAAGAGCCAAATATTTAGATAATTCCCAAATATAAGACCATGGAATAAAGATTTTTACTATTAAGGGTCCTCTTTTCTACATAGGAGAGAATGTCTACTCATTTGGCTTCTTATAAATTAAGTCAGGGAATAACTATTACTTTACCTACTAAGCTTCTCTTCTGCAGTTGCCACCAATTGCCTTTACAGCCATCATACTCTGCAATACAATGGCACTGCATTAAAGGGAATTTCCACCTACAATAGATAAACATACATTCTAGACCCATCTCCTACGAATTTATTAAAACTTCCTATGTTCCACAGAAATCTGGGTGACAACTAATATGGCCACCATTATAGCGTTTCTGGAGGTTGTCACCAAGCTTTCCTACTGTTTTTAATAAAATATCTGTAATATTGACCATATGGATTGTTCGTAGAAACAGATATAAATAATGAATGATTGACTATAACTTTCAACAACTCGACAGGAAGAGGACGAGTCCAACTGGCAAATCAATGTCTCTCTTGCTTTGTGTCTTGGCCTGGGTCTATTGATGATGTGAGGAAGCCATTTGTAGAGCCATCCATCCCCATATTTGCGCCTGCTCTGTTTTAAGAATCTGTCATCTGTCACAAACTACTTTCCAAGTAATGCCAGCGACTGCACCCAACACAGTCCAAAAAAATCCTACTTTGCACAAACCCCTTTTTACACATATCTGCCTTCAGTTGACATCTGTCATGCTCTTTCACGGGACAAAGAGGTGGCAAAAAATCATCAGGAAATAGTCTGAATGTTAAGGATCTGCCAGGCACAGCTTCTGTATCTACGCCCATAGGTAATCAGTCTGCACCTGCTTCTATGTCTGGGAGACTAACTCCATCTTCCATCACTCAGGATGGCAGGCTTAGGAGTGGGAGAGCCTATCATAGCCTGGCCAGACGGAGCTAGCTCCCGCCCTCTGTCTATTTATACCTGCCTTTCCTGTTCCTCCTTGCTTGTGATTCTTCTCGTTTGGTTTCCTGGCCCTGCTGCAGCTTCTTGATCTATTTGACCCTGCTTCATATTGACCCTGGCTTACTGACTACTCTCCTGCTCTGCGTTTGGTACCTCGTACACTCCTGGTTTGACTCGGCATGTTCACTACTCTCCTGCTCTGCGTTTGGTACCTCGTACACTCCTGGGTTGACTCGGCTCGTTCACTACTCTTGTTGCTCTCGGTGTTGCCGGGGGCAACTGCCCCTTTTCCCTTGCTTCTGTGTACCCTTGTCTGTTTGTCTGTGGTGCACTTATTGAGCGTAGGGACTGTCGCCCAGTTGTACCCCGTCGCCTAGGGCGGGTCGTTGCAAGTAGGCAGGGACTGAGTGGAGGGTAGATTAGGGCTCACTTGTCTGTTTCCTTACCCCCGTCATTACACTGAAATTGCCTAAAATCTCAAGTGTATGTCCAGCTATGGATGTATTTTCTCCCCCATATGATGAGTGTTCTACTTTTGTTTTTTGCAATTGTATGTTCCTACGGCTTGTCAGAAATTTTCTGGCAGATGAGACAAATTTCAGTCAGATCAATAAACCATTTAAGCACACTAATTTACATTGATTTTAGTCTGATTGGCCAGAAATTGGTCAGAGATCTGTATGTAAACGTAGCCCTAAACTGTCCATTCACATGAGATTAAGATCAACCACCATGCACCTGATCGATCACATGTTTAATCGTTCTTACAAATGATCCTCCCATCAACATCCCAGACGTGAAGCGCTGGTCTAATGAACACAACCCCTGTTCATATGGCCTATTCGGGCATATGGGCGTTATAGAAAGGAGACCTTAGCTCGGAACCCCTTTCTGTGAGCCAAAACGGTGAGCCGCTCTGTCATTTATCTGAATGGCCGCCATGTGATACTACATTTCATTAATTTTACATTAAATGTCTGACTGACCACAGCTTCACCCAGTAAAATCAGCTGGCTGAAAACGGAAAACTGTCTCTGATGAGATAACTCCTTTTAGAGGTATATAAGAGGTCAGCTAGAAAAAAAAGTATACCACAAACATAGTTTCAGATGATGACTAAGTGAAAAAATTCAACATGACCATCACCTTTTTCAAAAGACATGGGTCAGTCGTCAAACACTGAATGGCTAAAACAGACAAATTCGGCCATTGCTTGCCAATTTTTTCCTAATTTTACCTCTGCACTCCCTAAAGTCTCGCCCCTGTACACAACCCAGCATGACCTGTCTTACTGGCAAGACATTATTGTACATCTGCAGCTGTACAGTTAATAGCCTTTCTAATCCTATTTGGCCAAAATATGAGCACATTTTAGTATCCGTAATGTGGCTGCAACACCCGGACCTTCTATAGTTCTACTAAACCAGGCTTAGATCACGATAGGATCCTATGATGATCTAAGTTCGGTTCAGTCAAACCCTCGGAGATATGGGTGTTGCGGGTGTAATAAGGTCGCTAATAGATGGTGAAGGACGTTTCATTCAGTAGAACGGTGGGATGTCTGGGTGTTGTGGTCGTAATATGGAAGCTAAAATGTGCCCATATTACGTACCCTTTTACAAAGTCAATGTGCAGTAAAATGATTGTCTGTTTTAAAATATTCCTCACTATGCTTTAGAATACATGACCCTTTTATATATACAATACAGTTTAATTTGCCAGTATATACCATCCCATGGCAGTATATGCTTAGTCCAGAACTGACCCAGCATTATCTCCGCTATGAGAAAAATGCAATATATTTCAACCCCAATATAAATGAATGGTATGATTGTATAAATCACGATTCCTAGTGAAGTGTTGTACTATGGTTTAGTTTCCCTGCCGTACCATAGTACTAGCTGGTGATCTGCTTCACTGCACCCAATGCCGAGTTTGTGTAAATTTAAATGCCTGTGAAGTCTACGGAGAGTAAAGAAGTAATTTCATTGCCCTCTAGAGCATTTCCAGAAACGGGGCATTTATCAATGTCTAGTATCTACAAAACAAGACCCAAGAACAGTATCTGTCAAGTATTCTCACAAGAAACATTGAAGATTCTTGGTTCTACCTCTAGAACAGGCTTGTATGAATCACTGAACACTGGAACCTTGAGGTTTTATTTTATTTCTTTGTTGTAGGAATGAATCACACCTTATTTGTTGAAGACAATGCCCAATACAAACTCTATGTCGAACTATAGTCAAGGAATAATGTGAAGCATTGCATTCTTGGTCTTTCTTTCATTCATTCATTCATTCATTCATTCATCTATCCTTCATCATTTCTTGCAACAACTATTGTGTTTTCTCATTTGGGAATTTTTTAGGAGAACAAAAATAATTAGAGGAAGCAGGATTTTGTGCCTTTTACTCTCAGGCTGGATTCACACGAACTTTGCGTTTTTGCGCGCGTGAAAAACGCGCCGTTTCGGTTGCGTTGGAGTTGCGTGTGGCATCCGTTTGGGCAGCGTGATAGTGTATTTAACGCGCGTATGGCATGCGTTTTTTACGCGCGTCAAAACAACGGAGGGTGGAGTAATGGAGAGGCCAGCCTACAAAAAGACACCTTCTCCAACACCTGCTTGCTGTGAGCACATGTTCGCATCAAGATTTCACGTTACCTCACACTTTGGCCCGTGTTTGTTGTTTTTGCGTGGTTTTACAGGTAAAAAAACTACTATTGCTGCAGATGTCAGTTTAAACTGTGCGCATGTGCTCAGAAAGTGAAAAGCCACTTCCTGGTTTGTAGTTGTTTTGTCTAGTCTGCTCAACTCATTTACATAGACTTAACAAGTGTTGCGTGAAAAACGCTGTGCGTACGGAGGTGCTTCCGTGTGCCCTGCGTTGTTTTCACGCACCCATTGACTTCAATGGGTGCGTGATGCGTTGAAAACGCTGAATCAACGGACATGTCGTGCCTTTTTGGCAACGGAGCAACGCTGCGCAAAAACCACGCACATGTCTGCACGGCACCATAGACTAATATAGGTCCGGGCAACGCGCGTGAAAATCACGCGCGTTGCACGCGCGTATTTTACGTTCGTCTGAATAAAGCCTCATTCTGTAAAACGTTGTGGAACCAAATACATCATAGTAGAGCACAATCATGGGGGTAGCTGCAGTAATAGAAGCTATAAAATCTGCGTCGAGGTTTAGAGGCTTGAGGGGGCGCTCAGGTGTAGAAACGTTATCCTTTTTATACAGAAAAAACATGGTGGTGATTTCATGTCGACTAGCTCCACTATGTGGTTATACTTTGTACAGAAGATGACGTTGCTCCTATAAGTTCTGATTTTAAAGTTTTAAGGCTTTATATAGATAGTTGTGCGCCCATAAAGTAGAGTAGTAATAAAGTAATTCTGATATGCTTTACAATATACAGAGCTCTACCTGAACTATTCCAAAAAGTTGTGCTATTCACTTCAAGATGTCAGTCTATTTGTGCCCCTCAACTTACCACAATATGAGGTCAGAATTTAACCCGGAAAGGCTCCCCCAACCAATGGCCCTACGTCTATCAGGCCCTACGTCTTCTGGTTGGGGAAGAAAGTTCACAGTGGCAATCCAGGAAAAGAGACGGAAAGACAAATGGTGAACCTTCGTTGGCCTTGCCAAGCAGACCACATGGTTACATGAACTTTGTGGCAACTCTTGAAGGTTCTCGAATGAATTAAAAGGGCTTTCTTGTTTTATGTCAATAACGTTTATTAATCATATAATCAAAATCCTCAAATACTTTGTGTAATAATTTCTTAAGATTTTAAAGACCTCTACTTCTTGTCAGTGAATGGAATATTTTTGTTTACATACAGAAGCTGTCAAATGATGTCAAATACATCCTGTCAAATGATGCACATTCACATTTCACTTACGGCTCATGCTAATGGTCATATTAAGACTCCGTACAAGCTCAACTGTATATAGAGCCGTAATACAGAATCCATAGAAGTCTATAATCCTATACTGTACCTCAATATGCCTCTGATTTCATACGGATGCATTCAATTATTGCATGTTCCTTATTATGGAAGCTTTATCCCCCAGAGTCATTGCTTCTAGGTTAAAATACCTTCATAACAGGGTGATGTGCAGAAGCAGGATCCAGCGGTACACGGAGTGCCTACGGCCCCATAGTATGTAGCTGTAGAAACTCTGCTGATGTACAGGCTCTGTGCGCACAGCTCCATCAAGTGCATGAGCCCTAAGTGTATCGGAACTTCATTTTAAAAAAGGCTGTGTATGCAAATAAAATGTCTCTATTGATTGGCAGCAAGCAGAGTTCTTACATGCATCATTTATTATTCAATAATTAAGATTTTGTTTTTGCACAAAACTAAAACTTCTTTAATTGATGTTCCCATAATACTGTATTCTTTTGTTCATATCTCTGCATCATCCTGTATTGAATGAAGAAGTTATACCCATAGTGTATCCTATAGCAACAAGGCTTTTCATAGCACTAAATGTTTCCATATGGAAATACAATTATTAATAAAATATAATAAAAACATTATTACTATTGTTTTTTTTTTGTTTGTTTTTTTTTTCTTAAATTGCTGCCATATAGAGTCCAATTACATCTATTACATTATAGCTAACCTAATCTATATCTGGTTTATACACGTGTTGTAGCATATACTGTATATGGGACGTAATTTATAACATTGTAAATGATCAGATTTAAAGAATCCCTTATAATCATTTTGGAAGTCTTGTCCTGCACTAAGTTGGAACAGTATTTAAGTTTTAAGAAAGCAATACTGCTGGCACCCACACCACCCTGTAACCTTTAGCCTCGCTGGCAAGGGTCATACACTGCCTCGTACAAGAGTGATAGCCACGGTGGACCATATAAGCAGGAAGTTTTCCCTAGGTGATGGATTTAGTGGACATAACAACCATGAAGAACTCACAGACAAGCAGACCTTTCCCTTTTCATGGAGATAATATTTCATGATATTTTTAAAAGAGAATATAATTAGTAATTTGCGATTAACTATTTTACATGGGTATTTGGTTTCCATGTTCAGTAAATAATGCTGCCTGGAGCCATTTAAAAAATGACTTAGTGGAAAGAAAATAATTACTCTTTGTAACTAATGACTGTGCCAAAAGTTTAAAATCACCAGCGCACTAATGCTGAACAAGATCATTAATGTGAAGTTACATCAATAGTATCAAGTAATGACAGAACGGCAATGGAAGCGAGGAGAACATGTTACCTCCAAACTTTTTTACTAAAATAAATAATTTGTCATTCCCAATGTGCATCCATATTAATAGACATGCCCATATGTCCTATCAAATGCATCTGTGTTATCAATAAAAGGGCATTTTCATGGGTATATTTAGATTAAATTGTTGATTTAAAGGGGAAGTTTACTTCTAAGGCACATTAGAATAGGCACCTGATGTGTTAAAATATTCCCACTGTTCTGAAAGCGATCCCTAAGCACATATCTTGGGGACTATGGCTAAGTCCTTTCTATATAGTAATGTACATAATTGTCCGCATATAGTTGTCTCTGAGGTCAGTATACATTGACTGAGCTTTGTAAGCAACTCAGGTACGTCCTTAGTCGTAATCCCCAAAATCTACTTTCAGGGACCATTCATCCATCCTTGGCCTATTCTATCTGCATAAAGAGAAATTCACCCATGTTCAACTAGAGAATAACTGTACATTCAGAAACTTTTGATATGTTATAGACACATATCAGACGTTTTGATCGGTGGGGGTCCAGGTGCTGAGATATCCACCATTTCTGAAACAAAGAGGCAGAAGCACTCAGCTGAACACTCTGCACCTTCGGCTGTGATCGGCTGTCCTCGTCAACCTGAAGACAAGCTCGCAGAGCGCCGATCACAGACGAAGGTGCAGAGTGTTCAGCTGAGTACTTCTGCTCCTTCGTTTCAGCGATGGTGGGGGTCTCAGCTCCCGGAAGCCCAACGGTCAAAACTTCTGATATGTCGCTATGACATATCAAAAGTTTCTGAAGGTACAGTTACTCTATAAGTCTTTATCTAGTAGTAGATAATATGTCATGGTGGGCGCATTCTGAAACTCTTGCAATGGCACTGAGAGAGCTTATCCTGCCCCTGCCCAAAGATAAGATGATCACAAGGTTTTCCCCTATAATATATATACATACGGAGTCCGATGGAGCATGCCACAATTGTTTTCTGATGAACAGAATAACCTCTGCATGTCTCGGTATGAAATCAGAGGCATATGGAGATACAGTAGGGGTTATTCACCAATTACGATTCCTAACACTCATCTGCCAGAAACAGGATCAAACTAGACTTGTCTTTTGCTTAAAGGGGTTATGTGGGGACCAAATAATATTAGCGGTGTACTCACTGCAGTATGTAAGTACACTCAGTGAGTACATTCCGGTCCCCGTCACACTGATTATGAGATTTTGATAGATTTTTACAGTGCTTGCGGGGGACCGGAAGTCTAGTGGCACAGTCTAACTTCATAACGACACGACTCTTCGTCATGTGACCGGCCCCGCTGTACTCTATTTACTGCAGTAGCAGTAGTACAGTGATTACATAGCGTACAGCGGGGCCGGTCACATGACAAAGAGTCATGTCGTTATGAAGTTAGACTGTGCCACTAGACTTCCGGTCCCCCGCAAGCACTGTAAAAATCTATTAAAATCTCAATCAGCACGAAGGGGGACCAGAATGTATATTACCGAGTGTACTCACATACTGCAGTGAGTACACCGCTAATAATATTCGGTCCCCACATAAATCCTTTTCATCCAGACCTATCGTTATGTAATTTCTTTAGGCCTTATTGATATGGCAGTTCTGTGTGCACTTTGCAACATTACTGCACAGACGGCACTATAAGCTGTAGTATAGAGGCACCGTATTCTCTCCTAGAAGCAATGCCATAATACAGCGAGCAGATAGAAAGAATTGTATTCGGCACACTCTTGGAATATTTAACGTAAATTTATTTCAATTTTTTCGTAATGCCAGTGGCTACATGTGCAACGTTTCGGTTGTGAAACCTTCGTCGGGCACTGAGCCGTACTGTGGACTGGTTTAGCGATTTTGCTGGCGCTAAATTAGTAATGGCGGCTTACCGCTCTTAGTGGCGCTCAAGCCGCCATTACTAATTCAACGCCAGCAAAATCGCTAAACCAGTCCCCAGTACGGCTCAGTGCCCGACGAAGGTCTCACGACCGAAACGTTGCACATGTAGCCACTGGCATTATGAAAAAATGTAAAACATTTAAATAAATTTACGTTAAATATTCCAAGAGTGTGCCGAATACAATTCTTTCTATCTGCAACTGGGTTGGGACCCTATTTCGAGCACCTGAGAAAAACTAGTGCTGTCTGATAAAAACCACACATAATACAGCGTGTGTTAGGTCATGCCACAATTTTTTTTCTCACAGAGTCCTTCAAAAAATCTCAGTCTGGTAAATCACAACATTTTTGTAGGATTATCGCATAAATAACATTACAAACTGCAAGAATGAAATGTTCGTTGCTGCTAATTATTATTCAACACTCAAATTCTTAATGATTTCCCTGTACAAATAATGATTGATGCCATGCTGCTCCCCATGTTCTCCAAGGTTCACAATGACTTTTGGTTCCATAAAAATATTGTTTTAGTTCCCGTTGTTATGTATTGTTTAAAATTCAGAGATTATGAGGTCAAACTCTCTGAGCCAATATTTTTGTAATGAAAAATGTAGCTGGGCACGACTCAGTAATTTAATCTATAAGTAAAGCGCTCCACACCACACTGATTTTCACAGACAGATCTTCAATAAATCTTGTTTTGAGAAAAATGATATGAGGCTGATTCTCTAGGTTTGCTGCTGAAATGGACATTTCCGTACCCCATAGATAGGTATAGTTATTAGCCTACTGAGCCAGGATTATCAATAGGATATTCCAATTAGGGAAACTGTAATAGATACTTTATGTTTTGCTGATATGTCATGACGGTGAGATTTAAAGTTAATATATTTGGAATCTTATATACAACGGGCCCCTAGAAATATTCTACAAATAACACAGTTTGAACAAGTGGATTGGTATGGCCCGTAAGATTCACCATTTTGATTAGCCTACAACAGATTTGCAGGAAGAATAGTGGTCACCAGCCCAATGTTCTTCTTGTAGGTAGTGTACTTGCATTGCTAAGAAGAGTTAAAGGGGTAGACGGGGACATAAACAATGGGGCCATATGGAGCCTGAATGATGGATGAGAGATTTATACATGTTAATATAGTCCAAGCCTCATCATCACTGGTGTCCTGCAGGGGAGTAGTCATTGTAAAATGATGTGATTCTGTTTCAATACATTTCCTATACTGACTCAGAAGTGGCCCAGGACAGCACTGCACAGGTTTCAGCTGCGGCCTAGAATGGGACTGTAAACGAGCCCTGCAACCGCACTATTCAGGTAAATTAAACTTTGGGGACTGGTAGAGCTTCATGACTCTGACCAAAATTGTTAGTTTTTTTTTACTAAAGCGATAGTCTTTAGCTCAAGACAAATTTGACACTGAGAAAAGGGCAACACTCAAACCCCACTTGTCTCTGTTTCTTACTGTCATACTTAAAAGATTTTGTATAGTAAAATATATAGACACCGCACTTCTCATGCTTCAATAGTACAAGCAAATATAAGAAACGATGTAATAATTCTTATTAGAGAAAAATGATTCACTCTCTAATTATAAGACTACAGCTGTCCTTAGAAGTCTATGGAGTGGGGAGGGGTAGAGTGCAGGAGCAGAGTGAGAGAGAGGTAGATGCTACTGCAACTTCTAGCAAGTGTTATATCTAACCCCAGTGCTAGATTTACAGCTATACTGCTCATTACTGCTGTATAATCTCCCAGCTACTACAACTTCTACATTTATGTGATAGATATAGGAGAGAAGGATTCTCCTCTTCTATGTCTGAAGGGAATAGGAGACATGATAGCAGTTAGGTTCCACCCACTAGTTCAGAGACAACTAAGAGTTAGAGATAAAGCATGCAGAGTGGAAAACTGTTTAAAAAAATGCAGAATACAACTCATATTTGCCAGAAAAAGTGCTAATTCTTATGTACATACATATGACAGCTTATTCCAAAAAGTCACCTGAAAGGTTAGGTACGCTGTGAAAAAATAAAAAAAATTAAATTTTTTTTCTAAAAGTTATAATTTACAAAATTTAATATATTTGATAACTTGGTGTATGCAAAGGGATAATACCATAAGAGACAGAATTACGGTACCTTCATGGGAGGACTGACCATTTGAGTACTAGAACAATGTCTGAGGAACCCCAAAAAATTGATGGTCTATCCTCAGGATAGGCTATCAATATCTGATCGGTCGGGGTCCGACTTCTGGCCCCCCCCCACCGATCAGCTGTTTTGAAGTGGCCGCAGTGCTCGTACGATCGCTGCTTCCCCTTCTTTTCCTTTACTGCTCAGATTGTGAATTGCAGATACACTTGTAGCGGTGGTTCACAATATTACAGTCTTCTCCCATTCACTTCAATAGGAGAAGGCTGTAATACGGTGAAGCGCCGCTACAAGTGTGTAATATTTTCCTGAAGTTGAAAGTGTATCTGTTACCAATTTCTGAGGTGTAATTAGTATTAGTTTATGATGTATTTCCCTGTGGACATTTATGTAAATTAGATCTTTTGCTTTTTTTAGTGTCTCCTTGCGTCTGAATGAGTCTAAAGGCTGGAGCCGCAGTGAGGGCTCTGATCAATCCGATTTAGCATAGCTTGTCAGGTGACATGATTGATCAATCAGTTAATAAATCCTGTATTCTAAAAGACGTGAACAAGGGTGAACACCGTCACGTAATATATCATTTATTTATCATATGATTCTGTAACTATTTCTCCAAATACATAGAAAAGCATATTTGTTACTGATTTTCCTCATTGTTTTTAATAGGAAAGTGAAATTCTGGGATTTTTGTGGCAGAAAAGCTGCAAATTCGAAGCACAAATCGTAGTAGGGAAAAAAATATTTGCTTCTTTAAAATAATACTCACCTCCCCTGTAGCAATACCTCACTGCAGCCAAGGCTGTTTCTGTGCAGCCGGCCTCCTGGGATGACGTTACGCCCCATGTGACCGCTGCGGTAAATCACAGGCTGCACCGGTTACATGGGAGAAAATATCATCCAAGAAGACCGGCAGCACAGAGACCTGCCGGGGGAATAGGGATGTGTCGCTATGAAAGACCAGGGGAGGAGAGTATAGTCTTTTTTTTATGCCCTTTTCTGTTATTTGAAAGGCAAATCCGGATGAAACACAATTTGGTGCCGACTGTTGGCGGAATCGGGGTTTGATTTGCTGCTTATTTTTCCGTAGTAAATCCGACTGGTGTGAACATACCATAAAGGCAGTGATTTTTCTAATCACTTTTATTTAAAATGCTGTCTCTTTAAAATCTGGGTCTGCTGAATCTGAGTGGAGCCTTGAGTTTTCCATGAAACTGTTGTACTTGCAGGGTCATTAAATGCAAGTAAATCCAGAAATGGATGCCTTTAGCTTGAATAATAAAGAGTAAGCTGAGTATATTGTGAACGTGTGCATGGATCACAAGCTGCCGCAAATAATTTCCCTTTGAGGAAGAGACAAACTGTGTGAACTTAAATCAGCTAAATGGGGATCTTGTTAATTTCAGCTAAATCAAAACTTGTTAGCGCATCTCTGTTCTTCTTCTAAGGCGATAATTCCCTTTTGATTGTGAAAGACTTTGCTCATCTTTCTAATTTGAACCTGTTGATTTTAAAACGAGCTGCATCTATAATAAGTAGCTGCTGTAATATCAGATTTAAATCTGAGACCTTCTCCATGTCACATTAAGTGACACTGGAGCGTCTGTACCTCGAGACAGATTACATTTAATATTTTGTTCCATGGCAGCCTGTGGGCAGTGCCAGTTGGGATAGAGATATCTGGAAGTATTTCAAGACATGAAACATAGGTGACATTTTCTACATCTTTCTAGTGACCTAAAAGTCACATCAGCAACATTTCTTACCATCATCCTTTCCTCCTAAAATAAACAAAAAAAACAAACTAAAAATTAAATGTAAAACCCTAATTTGCTGCCTTTTGTCCCTCTGCCAAAAATTATATTAAAGAGATTAATTTCAAAATATTAGTGTTGTTATTTTTTTTTCTATAACAAAAAGTTAGATCATTTTCCAATATACTTTCTTTGATAATTCTTCATGGTTTTCAAGATCTCTGCTTGCTTTTATCAGTAGGAACATTCATTGTTTACGTCCAGTGCTTAAAGTTCTGTCCATGGTCATGTGATAGACACACAGGTGCACATCTTCTAAAGATCCCAGCACCTGTGTGTCCATCACATGACCATGGACAGGATTGTATCCACTGGAAGTAAACAATTAATGTTTCTATTGAATAACAACAAACAGAGATCTTGAAAACAATATATTGGAAAATGGTATAACTTTAATTATACAAAAAATAACATTAATTTGCTGAAACAGGACAACTCTTTTAATGCTGATAGACAACCAATATGCAAGTAAAAAATATACAAGAAAAATTGGCCAGCTCACCACTCATTCTGTTATGGCAGGAAGGAGGGGATAAGTGAGCCCTAATCTACCCACCGCCCTGTCCCTGCCTACTTGCAACGACCCGCCCTAGGCGACGGGGTACAACTGGGCGGCGGTCCCTACGCTGACTAAGTGCAAGGGAATACAAACAGGGAACAAGCAAGGGAAGGGGCAGTAGCCCACGGAACACCGTGAGGAAACCAGAGTGGTCAACGAGCCAGACAGAATCAGGATGTCACCAAGTATACGAACGCAGAGCAAGGAGCAGGAAGCAGTCCGGGGTCAGAGCGAAGCAGGATAAGCGGAAGCTGTAGCAAGGCTGAAGCAAGGCAGAAGCAGGCTGGAGCAAGGCTGTAGCAGGGCCAGGAAACCAGGAAGAATCACAAGCAATGAGGAAGAGAAAACCGCAGGTATAAATGGACAGGGGGCGGAGCTAACTCCGACTGACCAGGCCGCTATAGGCTCTCCTACTCCTGAGCCTGCCACCCTGATTGGTGGGAGCCGGAGTCAGTCTAAGAGGTCCGGCCTCAGGTGTCGATTGATTAATCCTGGGAGTATCCACAGACGTAGTGCCTGGCAGATCCTTTACAGTACCCCCCCTTTTATGAGGGGCCACCGGACACTTACTAAGAGGACCTGGTTTAGTGGGTAAGAGAAGGTGGAACTTCCTGACCAATACCCCAGCGTGAACATCTCGAGCAGGTACCCAAGTCCTCTCCTCCGGCCCGTATCCTCTCCAATGGACCAGGTACTGGAGGGAGCCCTGGATCATCCTACTGTCCACAATCTTGGCCACCTCGAATTCCACCCCCTCAGTGGTGAAAATGGGAACAGGAGGTTTCCTCGAGGGGGACCAGGACGGGGAGCAGCGTTTAAGGAGGGAGGCATGAAAGACGTCGTGTATGCGAAAGGATGGGGGCAGCTCCAGACGGAAGGATACAGGGTTGAGGACTTCAATGACCTTATAAGGCCCAATAAATTGGGGAGCAAACTTCCTGGACGGGACCTTAAGGCGCAAGTTCCTAGACAACAACCACACTAGATCCCCGACGACAAACTGGGGGTTAGCAGAACGTCTTCTATCAGCCTGAATCTTTTGTACGCTCTGGGACGCCTCTAGGTTCTTCTGAACCTGGGCCCAGACTGTGCACAGTTCCCGATGAACGACCTCTACCTCGGGATTATTGGAACTACCAGGAGAAACGGAGGAGAACCGTGGATTAAACCCGAAATTACAGAAAAACGGGGAGACCCCTGACGAGTTACTGACCCGGTTATTCAGGGAAAATTCGGCGAGGGGAATGAAGGGCCTTCTCCTTGGCTCCTGACGCCCCTGAACTTTCCTCCGTTGATCGTTTTTTCTCTGCCCTCGGACTCATTTACGACGAGACTGACAGGACTGCCTAGGCCGAGAGTCAGCTGGTGACCTTACGTCAGGGTAGGAGACCTGTTGAGGAATACTGTTCTGACTTTAGAAAGTGGTGCGTAGCTTCTCGGTGGAATGACCCTGCCCTAAGGTGCCAGTTTAGGTTAGGCTTATCTAACGCCCTGAAGGATCTGCTTGTTAGCTACCCCTCTTCTGACTCCCTAGACCAGGTTATGGCCTTAGCAGTACGACTTGACCGACGTCTCAGGGAACGACAGCTTGAACGTTTCAGTGTTTTCCCCTCTGACTTCCCTGTGATTCCCCCCGAGGTCCCGTCTCCTCGCACTTCCACGGAAGACTCGGAGGTACCTATGCAACTCGGGGCCTCCGTGTCCCCCCGACAACGTAGAGAGTTCCGCAGGAAGAATGGTCTCTGCTTCTATTGTGGGGATGACAAGCATCAACGGAACACCGTGAGGAAACCAGAGTGGTCAACGAGCCAGACAGAATCAGGATGTCACCAAGTATACGAACGCAGAGCAAGGAGCAGGAAGCAGTCCGGGGTCAGAGCGAAGCAGGATAAGCGGAAGCTGTAGCAAGGCTGAAGCAAGGCAGAAGCAGGCTGGAGCAAGGCTATAGCAGGGCCAGGAAACCAGGAAGAATCACAAGCAATGAGGAAGAGAAAACGGCAGGTATAAATGGACAGGGGGCGGAGCTAACTCCGACTGACCAGGCCGCGATAGGCTCTCCTACTCCTGAGCCTGCCACCCTGATTGGTGGGAGCCGGAGTCAGTCTAAGAGGTCCGGCCTCAGGTGTCGATTGATTAATCCTGGGAGTATCCACAGACGTAGTGCCTGGCAGATCCTTTACACATTCAAAGTAAAGACGCCACATTCCATGATTATTCGGCGCATGGGCAAGAGATCTACGTCGGGAGTAGGTCGAAATCCAAGGAAAAAAGTTATAGGTCCAGCACACGATATGATGTGAAAAAATACAAAACTGTTTATTTAAGTCAAAATTAAAACAAAATCTCTCGGGATTTTTTAATTTCTTGTTTTAATTTTGACTTAAATAAACAGTTTTGTATTTTTTCACATCATATCGTGTGCTGGACCTCTAACTTTTTTCCTTAGACAAACAATACATCCATTACATCCAATACAGCATTACAGTGTCCACAGGGTAATCACAAGCATAACGAGGTAAATTTTCCATTCAGGGGTCTGTAAAATCTGGGTAAAATACTATGTGGTCCGTGAAATGATAGCAGTATAGGCTGTCATCCAACTTTTCTTGAAACCAATATGCCTAAATCTCATTAAAAAATGAGATAGAGTTGTCAGCAGGGCGCCCCCATGCAGCTTGAGGACCCTGGGAACAGGAGGCGCATTCTAGGTTGGTCTCACACAGATTTTAAAGGGTGCTAAGAACCTGCACTGGAAAGTGGTCTCCACATTTAGCAAGGAAGTGGAAACTGTAGTTGATTCATGAAAGTGGGATTGTGGCTCCAGGATGCAGGTGGTTATGATTGAGGTGTTGTCAAACAGCACCTGAAAATGGCCTCAGTTTTATCTTTGCTATGGTGCCCCCGGTATCTACGCATGTAACTTGCCTTTGGCTTACAGCTATCTATCCTGACTGTAAAGTGTGGGGAAGAAATCCCTAAGGTAAAACTTTACATCTTTCATTGTATTTTAGGCCTTCCGTGTTATTGTAAATAATATGCAAGTATGATAGGTACTTTAAGATGAGCTGTTGTCTGTTGCTATATGTTGGTTTTGTGTCTTTTCCCTACTAGGTGACATCCAGTCAGTGGTCAGTCCGGCCACTTTTATGACCGCATTGGAGAAGTTGTCAGTCCGGCCACTATGTATGTTGCACTGTGTATAGAGTTGTGCTGCAGTGCTGTGATGTAGTTTTGACTCTATTCCCTTGCAGTTCCGGCAGGGAATGGCTGACTTGCTTGTTCTATCGAGATGCCTGACCCAAGTGCCATTTGGGGATGGAGCTTAGCTCTGTGGTGGAGATTAGCGCTGGGGTTAGAGCTAAGTGTATAAAACAGCAGGGAGCCCACCAGTGTTCAGAGTGCAGCTAATGTACATGAAGTAACAAGTCTGTGTAGGAGGGAGAGAGGAGCAGTGCCCTTGGCCCTGTCTGCAACAAGTATACAGCAAGCCAGCTATTATTTGCCTGCCTGAACCGTTCTATTTAAGACTGTGCCTCTTAAGTGGCTACTGAGAAGACTTGTAATTGTTAGCTGTGGCCTTGTGTATGACATCTACCACCGGTATGAAGGTAAATACGTGTTTTGCCACCACTCCTGTCTTCTTACTATCTATTCTGCGACGCAACATGCACCTGGCCCTACACCATCTTAAATAATGGGTATAGTGTCTGCACAAGCTTATCTTCTGTGGCAAAGAAGGATCAAGTATGATACAACATCCTCCTTATCTTGACATCTATAATCAGAGGGACAGACAGAAGCCCCTCATACACTTTAGATTCCCAGCGATCACATTGAAATGTACACGTCCTGATACATTTTCTATAAAGTGCATGGCCAACATAAGAAACAAATGGATAACATTTTTAACAGGACAAGACAACTCAAGAACCTATATTTACCATGTTGTTGTTTTTTTTTTTTGGGGGGGGGTTACGTTTAAGGAGCCAAGCTCAGTAGTAGAAGGCATTGTCCAGTGTTGTTAAAATCCAAAAAGATGGAAGAGATAGGAAGAATTACGATGGCTTGCCTGAAATAATATATATACAAGCCTCTACCGTAGCTTCATTTTTCAAACAGGAATATACTTTTGCCACTAATGTCAGGTATAAGTAATTATCAAAGTTATTAGAGCAAGCAAAGTCTTTATTATTTTGTATAATTTACTCTTGTCCCATTGGTACCTCAGCATGTGCAAACAAGAAATCATGTGGAACTAAACCAAATAGGGGATTACAGAGCTTCAAATGGAATGGAAGTGAAGGGCAGCCAAGTAGAGCACACCAAAACTGACAGACTCAGTGAAATGTCTCTCATTAACCCCTTCAGTGCCCCAGCTCAGATACAAGTTACTGTTACCCCCCCCCCCACACACACACACACACACACACACACTTTTCCGCCAGCGATGAGGCGTTAAAATGCTGATGATGGATGAGTATCATCTCAAAAAAATAAAAAATCAGTCTTAAGAATAAAAGAAAGCTGGGATATATGGACAAAATAACCAGTGAACTTCATCCATTTGTTATGATTCATTGACAGGAGAAAGAGTTTAATCGGATTGTGTGTACCAGCCAACCATTTTATGCACGGGGAAATTAAATCACAATAAGGTACTGGCAAACATTTCTTCAAGCTTTTCCAAGGACACCTCATTAAAAAAGACAATACATGCAGCATCTTGTAAAATATTTCTTCTTGCTTGGATTTCGAACCGGTTGAATTATATTATTCTCCCACTTTTCTTATAAGCATTCTCTTTAAATATATTAAATGTATAATGTTAATTTATATATAAAGACCATTTACTCATAGCCCGCACATAGAGCCTTGGTGCTATGGGCAACTTAGTCTTAGCCTTGGACAGAAAGTAGACAATTCTTAAAGCCACCCAATGATCATTCCTTCGGTAAGTCTGCAATTGCGGTGCTGTTATTTCATGAAGCCACCATCTACAATACAAAGAAGTGATTGTATACGAGGGAAAGGTCTTAGCTCAAGAAGCCTTCAGGACCTCAAGGAACCATCCACATTTTTGCCTACTCCATCGACCTTATTTTTAGAACCAAGCAAAGACCACTATGTCAAACAATTTAGTATGGTACTCAAATAACCAGTACTACAGAAGATCTGTGGTTACCACTGTTGTTAACAGAGGAGATAACGGAGTATGATGATACCATTGGAGGAGGTCGGTACAAAATGTGACTCCTGATTAGATGCTTGTGGTTTCTATCATTTTCTGCATTCATTATACACATTCAACTAGAGTTGACTGTGAGTTGGCAGAAGTGGGCCATCATTGCTATAACATATTTCTACAGTTAAAAACGATGATACAGAATTGATCTTAAAAATTGTAAACTTTATGGATATGTGTCTTGTTTTAGCGTAAGTAACTATGTATATACTATAACTACATATACACCGATCAGCCATAATATGAAAACCACTGACAGGGGACGGTAACCACATTGATTATGTCATTAAAATGGTGCCTGTCAAGGGGTGAGATATATTAGGCAGCAGTGAGTTCTTGAAGTTGATGTTTTGGAAAGCAGGAAAAATGGGCAAATGGAAGGATCTGGGTGACTTTGACAAGGGCCAAATTGTGTTGGCTGGACAACTGGGTCAAAGCATCTCCAAAATGGCAGGTCCTGTGGGATGATCCCGCTATGCAGTGGTTAGTATCTACCAAAAGTGGTCCAGGGAAGTACAACCAGTGAATCGTTGACAGGTTCATGAGCTCCCAAGGCTTATTGATGCATGTTGGGAGTGAAGGCTAGTCTGTCGAGTCCGTTTCCCCAGGAGAGTTACTATAGCACAAATTGCTGAAAAATTTAATGCTGGTTATGATAGAAAGGTGTCCGAACAAACAGTACATTACAGCTCCCTGCATTTGGGACTGTGTAGCAGCAGACCGGTCTGAGTCTCCATGCTGACCCCTGTCCACCGCGGAAACCGCCTACAATGGGCACATAAGCATGAGAACTAGGCCATTTAGCTATGGAAGAAGATGATCTGGTCTGATGAATCACAATTTCTTTTACATTATGTGGGGTCGTCTGGGTACATGTGCTTCACTAACCAGGGGAAGAGATGGCACCAGGATGCATTATGGGAAGAAAACAAGCCAGAGGAGGCAGTGTGATGCTCTGAGAAATGTATATATTTCTATTATATATACATATTATATCTTAGCCAATGAGCTGAGGGTGTGCAGAAATAGCAGTCAACCCGGGGCCCTGGTGACTGGGGGAGCCAAGAGGCTACATAACAAGACACCAGTATTATACATGGCACATGGTAGGTGGGGGGCCTGTTAGAAATATTTTACATTGGGGCCCAGGAGCTTCAAGTTACGCCTTTTTCTTAGCCTATTGATGCGCAATGAACCAGCAGATCATGAGTGTGTCATGGCTCATGTATAGAGGTCACGTGATGTCAGTGCTTCTTGGCGAATAAATAGGCGCCATTCTCATGAATGATGCTCCAACATCTTACCCTCTGCTACTTACTCTGGACAGTTTATGGATTTGAATATGATTCTTGTATTTTTGTTATTTTAAGTCGACTTCTTCTAATTATAATTTTTTGTAAATATAAACTTTAGTGTTATATAGTGGGGCTCAGATAATTAATGACTGCTATAGTAACACAGATTTTCATTTCATGATGACTACGTTGTTAACAAAACCTACATCATAAATTTATCTTGGTCTTATATTAAGGAGCAGGTGCTGGGTGGTAACCTTTATAGTGTCCATAGAGATGTCGCTCAGCATTCCCCAGACTCTTAATGTCCTGTAAATATATGCTGGTAAGAAGAGTTAAGTTTCCTTTCTTCTCCAAAGCTTGTGTTAGTGTCAGTCTTCCCTGGAGTTTAATAGTATAGACGCGTACTATAAACTACATAAAAAGTTAAGAATCTTTGTAAATACTTTGCTTTATTAAACTGGTCCTGAGTTACAATATGTATTATAGTCCAGAACTGGGTTCGGTATTTAGCTGCATCTGAGCTCAAATTCTCCAGCATTCCCTGCTTGCTCAGTGTCTGTACACAGCTTGATCTAGTCGTATATACAATAATCTGTTGTAGAAAAAATTGTTCCTATCAGAAAGCACTGCTGCAAAAAGCACTGCATTAAAGGGGTTTTAAAGTCCCTAAAAATTCATGGCCTATCCTCAGGATAGGGCATCAACAGCTGATCGCTCGTGACATGACTCCCGGGACCCCCGACGTTTAGCTGTTTTGAAGGGGGCTGCTTCCCCTTCTTTTCTACTTGCTAAGTGAATCGTCGACACACAAGTAGTGGCGATTCACAGGTATTGGGAGAAGAAGGCTGTTATACCTGTGAATCGCCGCTACATGTGTATCGACGATTCACAGTGAGCAAGTAGAAGTGAAGGGGAAGCAGCGCTCGTACGAGCACTAAACCCCCTTCAAAGCAGCTGATCAGCGGGGGTCCCGGGAGTCGGACCCCGACCCATCAGCTATCCAGAGCAAAGACCATCAATTTTTAGGGACTGGAATGCCACTTTAAAGGGGTTTTCCGGGAGTATAAAATTGATGGTCTATCCTTAGGATGCAGGAGCACCACAGCCCCATCTCTCTGCTGATCAGTGACCAATGTTATTGTTCCGAAGAAAACCTTTAAGGAAGCCCAGCTAAGCTGTTAGAGGTTCAGACAACAAATTGTTGACTGTTTCCAGTAGCAATCGGCAAAATTATAACTGCAGCTCTGTAACACAGGCTATAACTCACGATCAGTACAAAATAAGTAAACTAATGTATCTACAAACATATTACATTTTTTTATGAAGTTCCATAAACTTACCTGTGTTACAGCGTAGGTCTTGGCCCGGGATGTAATTTGCACAACATGTAACACACATGACCAAGATCAAAACATATGTAAATCTACATATAAGTACACTTATAGTGTGATAGTCTCCTTCTCTAAAACTAAAACTCAATACCATTAAGTGTTCATATTGTGGTCTGACCTCCTGATCTGTAACTGACCCAACTTTGCTTGACCTCCCTTCTTGTTACCTCTTCTCTTTGGCAGACCTCCTGTCTAGATCCAAGCATTCCTCCTGGCACCTGAAGCAGTTGACATCATTCATATGTCCTTATAAACTCTGGAAATTTGCAAAGTTATGATAGATGTCACTTACCATAGAATATAATCTGCAGCCATGACACTGATGTGCACGATCTGTCCCCCATACATGGTAACCACAACCCTCAATAACCTAATTGCACTTTGCTCCAAAATAGATTTTCATTACAAGAAAATACCTCTTCAGTAAACAAAATAATAACATTTCAGAAAAAAATATTGTCTTCTACAAAATTTTTGTGGCTGCAGCTGCCATGGCATCTGCATAGAGAATTGCTTTCCTCCCCCTGTTAACCTGTCACTGGCTGAGTAGCAAAGGAACAAAACTAACTGAATACAAAAATGACGTAATTATTAAATTAGGATATAGTTAGATAAAAATCCTAATATCCCCCTCATTTGACGGGACATATATTGTTTGGTCTATTACATGCAATATATACAATTTTTTTCCCTTGACCTAAAACTCTTACACCATTGCATTAGATCACAATGTAATATCACGCGCTCGGTGCTTCTATTAAGTTGCATAAATCCCGTGTCCATGTACGTCACAAAATATCCAACAATGTTGGAATTTTCTTAAATGATCTCCAGTGGCATGCATTTTTTCCTTATAGGACTATATTGAATTCACATGCAACATTGTTTTTAAGGGTATGTTCACACGCACTAATTACGGACGTAATTCGGGCGTTTTTGCCCCGAATTACGTCCGAAAATAGCGCCTCAATAGCGCTGACAAACATCTGCCCATTGAAAGCAATGGGCAAACGTTTGTCTGTTCACACAAGGCGTAATTTACGCGCCGCTGTCAAATGACGGCGCGTAAATAGACGCCCGCGTCAAAGAAGTGACCTGTCACTTCTTTGGCCGTAATTGGAGCCGTTATTCATTGACTCCAATGAATAGCAGCGCCAATTACGTCCGTAATGGACGCGGCGATCAAGCACCTGCACATGCCGTTACGGCTGAAATTACGGGGATGTTTTTAGGCTGAAACATCCCCGTAATTTCAGCCGTTACGGACGCCCTCGTGTGAACATACCCTTAGGGTATGTTCACACGCTGAGCCAAAAACATCTGAAAATACGGAGCTGTTTTCAAGGGAAAACAGCACCTGATTTTCAGACGTTTTTTGAGCAACTCACGTTTTTCGCAGCGTTTTTCGCGCCGTTTTCGCGCCGTTTTTTCGGCTGATTTTGGAGCTGTTTTCAATAGAGTCTATGAGAAAACGGCTCCAAAAACGTCCCAAGAAGTGTTCTTTTGACGAGGCTGTAATTTTACGTGTCGTCTTTTGACAGCTGTCAAATGACGACGCGTAAATGACAGGTTGTCTGCACAGTACGTCGGCAAATGGGCAGATGTTTGCCGACGTATTGTAGCCTTATTTTCAGACGTAAAACGAGGCATAATACGCCTCGTTTACGTCTGAATATAGGTCGTGTGAACCCAGCCTAAGGGTATGTTCACACGAGGGCGTCCGTTACGGCTGAAATTACGGGGATGTTTCAGCCTGAAAACATCCCCGTAATTTCAGCCGTACCGGCATGTGCAGGCGCTTGAACGCCGCGTCCATTACGGACGTAATTAGCGCTGCTATTCATTGGAGTCAATGAATATCGGCTCCAATTACGGCCAAAGAAGTGACAGGTCACTTCTTTGACGCGGGCGTCTATTTACGCGCCGTCATTTGACAGCGGCGCGTAAATATACGCCTCGTGTGAACAGACAAACATCTGCCCATTGCTTTCAATGGGCAGATGTTTGTCAGCGCTATTGAGGCTCTATTTTCAGACGTAATTCGGGGCAAAAACGCCCGAATTACGTCCGTAAATAGGCCGTGTGAACATACCCTTAGGTCCCAAACCCCAAATCAAAGAAAATTGCATGTAAAATGGCATAATATCTATAACGTGACTTTTTGCTATTCATTATTCCCTAAAACTATGATTTTAAATGTCCTATGATTTTGCAGTGCTATTATCCCTCGGTAACATGCACACAGTTACGCCTCATGAACGGGAACTTTTTGGTGGGAAAGGAACACGCTACAATTTTTCCAGTACAGTGGGTGCCATAGCAGTTTATAAGCACCATATTACGATTCCATCCAAAAAGAGCAAATACATTATCATTTCCCAGAGCACCATGTTGTATTATTGGATTAGAGATCCCTATGATAGCATTATATTAGGGAATTGTTGTTTGAGCAGTAATGTAATATATTCCTTTAAGTTCTCCAGAACTTAGATGAAACAAAACCTGTTATGTATATTATATTGTTCTCCCACCTGTACAGAACATTTGTAAAATTTCTCATGTAGGACAAAGGACATTGCTGTTCCCCAGATATATAGTAAATTATATTTACAGGGAAACATCATGACATATTGACATCTCACATTGATTACCTGACATGGGGATGATGTATTGTAATAGATATATTGATTCATTGACCTTTTGATGGCATATTGTGATAGATTTTATACTGTGTCCTGGACTGTATTTAACATATAGGCATACTAGATACATGTCTAGGGTGGCACATTGTATAGGGACATGAGGGTTTAATATAAGACTATGCCCATCTTATTTATAGATCTATCTTTTAATGTAATATTGTTTCTATTGTTTTGCTAATCCTTGTTAATACAGAACAAATTGAGATGCAGCAAATTCACTTTTTACTGGAGTTTACTTTGAGGGAGTCTCAGTAGATTTTAGGCTACCATACGCCTGACAATGCCAGGTAGTTATCGGTAACGGATTAGGGACATACCTGTGTTCCTGCAGTTACTGCTTGCATCAGCAACTTTTTGGGCTTGTCCACACGTAACGGAATTGCTGTAGAAAATTTCTGCATTCCGTTGAAAGCAGCAGACTGTCCTCTGCGGCAAAAATGCACCATTTCCTGCGTTTTTTATTGCAGAAAATAGTGCGTACTTTGCTGCGTTTTTCATAATGTTGGGGGATGGTGACATCTCCTCTGAAGAACGCAGCAATTTAGTCCACTTTCCGTAGCAGGGATTGACATGGTGTTTTCCGAAAAATACGCACCACAGGTCAATTTCTGCTCTGAATTTTTACGCAGCGTGTGGATGAGATTTGTTAAATCTCACCCACTTTGCTGCCACTGTATTCTGCTGCGTATTTTCCGTCCACAATTCCGGATGGAAAGTACGCAGCAATTCCGCTTTGTGTGGGCAAACCCTTATTCTGCTGCACAACTTGCCCGCCGAACCAGGAAGCGTCCGACCTCCAGCGCTCCAACTCCTCCCTTCTCCATAGTTGATTGACTGTTGAATCAACTGCGTAGGAGAGGGCAAGGGTTGGAGCGCTAGAGATCGGACTCTTTCTGGTTTGGTGGGAATGATGTGAGGCAGAATAAGACTTTTTTTTTAGTGAGGCAAGCAGTAACAGCAGGAACACAGGTATGTCCCTGCTTCACCACCCGATAGCTACCTAGCAAGGTCAATCATTTGGTAGCATAAAATCTACGGACAGTCTCCCTTTAAAGAGGTTACTTAGTGAAGGTAGAGTAACTTATTTTCTTGTGGCCACTGGAGAGAGTTGACAACTTCTATACATTTGCATAAATCTACTCATTCAAATGAATGGGCAACCCCATGCAGCGCATGGGTGTTTTGAGTCTTCCAAAGGACAACTCTTTGCAGCAGCTCTCCTTTCTGGTTGATGTGGGTACTCCAGAGCGGGGAATGCTCCCTGTGATGTCCATATGACCTAATAGCGTATATTGACATGGGTTCTACTGATCAGACAACCTCTATAAGTCACTAAGCACTAGACTTTCTATAATATTGTAATATACTCAAAATTATACGTTGAACCTGAAGATCATTGCTTGGAGGGTAACAGTTAAATTAAACCATTTACATGGGATATGTATATAGGGACCTCATATCTATTTAAACCCTATTCCAAGAGAACCCCATTAATTGACTCTGTGTAGGGGCAGCTTCTTTAGTCCTCGATAGTTATCTCATAACATTTTAATGGTTATGCATTATATTTTGGCAAAGTATAAGAAAACTCTAGTAATGCATTATTATAGTATTCCTTATTTTATAGATTTTGGGAAATTAAAGTCATATCTACGGACCGATAGCTTTCGGAGACTTAGAAGACAGACATATAGAAATTCAAATTACTGTGTTCCACAAAATGCACGGGGATATCTCTTTGCATTGTGTGCTGTAGCTTTTGGCTTGTGATGTTCACTGTATCATTGCCTTGTCTGCCGTTTAGCAGTTCGATGATAACAAGCATCTTAAGATCACACTGCACATACATCATCCCTGAATCCTGACAGTTGTATTTTGCCCTTCTTGCTATGTTGCGTTTAAAGTTAGGATTGTGTCCCCAGGTTTGACTGAAGATATATCACTGGTAAGCTCTCATCCTCTAAAACACCTGAGGAGATAATGCTATGGGGTCAGGAGAGGTTTCTGAAGACTTATTAAATCACCAAAGGGGCTACAGAAAATCTTGCTATCATTGTCATTGTGCATGTTGTAGTGCTGAAGATATTGGGAATTTTTGGTCATCACAAACAATGTAGAAAAGTACAAAGTTGGAATTGGTGTTGGGTTATAACATAGATGGAAATATATGTGGTTAGTATGCATGATTCCCTCAGCTCAAAAGGGGTAAGATGCAATATTTCATGCACATATCACAGTACATAAAACACAAAAATAAGAAAATGGCCACAGGGACTTGTTAACTATGAGGTATAACAAGTAGGAAAAGTCATGATAAAGACGAGGGTTATCCGACATGTCAACGGTAAAATAGCAGAATCGGAAACATGACTGCAATGAGAAATCACCCCAACATCTACTTATGGTCCTGAAATTTAACACCAAGTTGCTCCAAATTTAGTTGCTTTGAGCATATTTTTGGCTCTCAACCCCATTATTGGAGAGGTCTGTGAAATTTTATTCAACCCATAATCTTGGTTGAGGTCATGCAATATGATTTTTTTTTTCCAAAGTGTAGAGGAACTAGTTGTAATAGAGATATGTAGGGCTTTTCAAAAACATTAGTTGGCCCATCTCGATAGTATCATATGAATATATTTGCTCTCTTGACACTAGCAGTACATCACATAGCGTACAATACATAACATACTGCCATAAATGTGGTTACGTAGAGAATTAACCCCTTTAGGACACAGCCTGTTTTGGACTTGTGGACACAGATGACTTTTTCAAATCTGACATGTGTCACTTTATGTGGTAATAACTCTGGAATGCTTTTACCTATCCAAGCGATTCTGAGATTGTTTTCTCGTGACATATTGTACTTTACGTTAGTGAAAAAATTTGGTCGATAAATTCAATATTTATTTGTGAAAAACTTCAAATGTTAGCAAAAATTTGCAAAAATTAGCATTTTTCTAAATTTAAATGTATTTGCTTGTAGAACAGATACTAATACCACACAAAATAGTTAATAGTTAACATCCCCCATATGTCTACTTTATGTTTGCATCATTTTTTTTCACGTACTTTTATTTTTCTAGGACGTTACGAAGCTTAGAACTTTAGCAGCAATTTCTCATATTTTCAATAAAATTTCAATAGGCCATTTTTTCACGGACCAGTTCAGTTCTGAAGTGGCTTCGAGGGCCTTATATATTAGAAAGTCCCAATAAATCACCCAATTTTGAAAACTGCACCCCTCAAGGTATTCAAAACCACATTCAGAAAGTATTTTAACCCTTTAGGAATTTCACAGGAATTAAGGCAAAGTAGAGGTGAAATTTACAAATTTCATTTTTTTTGGCCGAAATTCATTTGTAATAAAAAAAAATCTGTAACACAGAAGCTTTTACCAGGGAAACGCAACTCAATATTTATTGCCCAGATTCTGCAGATTTTAGATATATTCAACATGTGGGCCTAGTGTCCTAATGGACTGAAACACCGGCCTCAGAAGCAAAGGAGCACCTAGTGGATTTTGGGGCCTCCTTTTTTTAGGAATATATTTTAGGCACCATGTCAGGTTTGAGGAGGTCTTGTGGTACCTAAACAGTCGAAACCCCCAAAAAGTGACCCCATTTTGGAAACTACACCACTCTAGCCATTTTCTAGGGGTATAGTTAGAATTTTGACCCCACAGTTTTTTTGCAGAATTTAGTGGAATTAGTCTGTGAAGATGAAAATCACCTATTTTTCTGTGGAAACATAGAATTTTTTCATTTTTACAAGGAATAAAGGAGAAAAAGCCGCCCAACATTTGTAAAGCAATTTCTCCCGATTACGGAAATACCCCATATGTGGTCATAAACTGATGTTTGGACCCACAGCAGGGCTCAGGATGGAAGGAGCGCCTTTTGGATTTTGGAGCGCAGATTTTGCTGGATTGGTTTTCAGTGCCATGTCGGGTTTGCAACGCCCCGGAGGGGCCAAAACAGTGGAAACCCCCCAAAAGTGACCCTATTTTGGAATCTACACCCCTCAAGGAATTTTTCTAGGCGTATAGTGAGCATTTTGGCCCCTCAGGATCTTTTTTAGAGCTAGGGTGACCAAAAAGCAGCGATTTTGGCGCTTTAAATTCTTTATTTATTACAGCATTCACCGTGCGCAATAAATTACGTTTTAATTTATTCTGCCGGTCGGTACGATTACGCCGATACCATATGTGTATAGTTTTTTTTAAAGTTTTGCAGCGTTTGCACAATAAAATTACGTTTCTATAAAATAATTTATTTTCTGAGACACGCTATTCTGAGCCGTGACTTTTTATTTTTTTGTCAAAAAAGCTGTGGGAGGTCTTGTTTTTTGCGGGACGGGTTGTAGTTTTTATTGGTACCATTTTGGGGTAAATGCGACTTTTTTATCACTTTTTATTCTATATCTTGGGAGGGGTGGTGAACAAAAAATAGCAATGCCGACAGTTTTCCGTTTATTTTGTTTGCGGCGTTCACCGTGCGGAAAAATTAACATTATAGTTTCATAGTTTGGGTCGTTACGAACACGGTGATACCAAATATGTGTACTTTTTTTTAACGTTTTCATTTTTTCCCTATAATAAATGACTTATTATATCAAAACAAAACCTTTTATTTTTACACTTTTATAAAACATTTTTATTAACTTTTTTTACTTTTTACACTTTATATTTTTGTTTATTAACTTTTTTTTTACTTTTTACACTTTATCTTTTTGACCTGCAGCTCTGATCGCTGCTAGAATACATTACACTACCTAGGTAGTGTAACGTATTCCAACTGTCAGTGTGACGTCAGTCACTCTGACAGTTAGGCTGGGTTCACACGACCTATTTTCAGGCGTAAACGAGGCGTATTATGCCTCGATTTACGCCTGAAAATAGGGCTACAATACGTCGGCAAACATCTGCCCATTCATTTGAATGGGTTTGCCGACGTACTGTGCCGACGACCTGTAATTTACGCGTCGTCGTTTGACAGCTGTAATGCGAGGAGGAGCTTTTACGTCTGAAACGAGGCAGCTGTTTTCTCCTGAAAACAGTCTGTCTTTTCAGATGTAAAAGACACTTATCGTGTGCACATACCCTTAGGCTGGGTTCACATGACCTATTTTCAGATGTAAACGAGGCGTATTATGCCTCGTTTTACGTCTGAAAATAGGGCTACAATACGTCGGCAAACATCTGCCCATTCATTTGAATGGGTTTGCCGACGTACTGTGCAGACGACCAGTCATTTACGCGTCGTCGTTTGACAGCTGTCAAACGACGACGCATAAAAATACAGCCTTGTCAAAAGAAGTGCAGGACACTTCTTTCAGATGTAATTTGAGCCGTGCTTCATTGAACTCAATGAAGCACAGCTCAAAATTTACGGCTGTCAGAGAAGCCTCGCAAAAAGCGAGGAGGAGCAATTCCGAACGGCTCAAATTACGTTGCAAAGAAGTGTCCTGCACTTCTTTTGAAGAGGCTGTATTTTTACGCGTTACGTCCTCGTGTGGATAGGGGTTAAAGGGTTGTCTGGCTTATAAAGTCCATTTTCAAATACCCTACTAAAATAAATTAATAGCGGGAAATCTACCATTAGAACCCTTATTTTTTAGCTAGAGCGGAAAGCGACAACAATGAATGTCTCACGATCTGGAGGACACTGTATGTCCATGCATTATATAGCCATTATATGGACATATTTAGCTGGTTTTTGCTATTGCCAAATTAGAGAGTCATGTCCTGGTGAAGCCGGGACTCATAAGCTGTTCAGAAATTTTAAAAAAACATGACTGCTGTCTTCCAGAAACAGCGCCACTCCTGTCCATGTGTTGCGTGTGGTATTGCAGCTCAGCTCCATGGAATTGTTTGGGGCCGTTCTGCAATACCACGTATCATTTTGGCATCATTTTGGGAAAGAAAGCATTCATATATTTCTAACCCTGTGCAATCCCCTTTTCTCTAGTATTACAATGGTTTTAACCAGTTATTTAATTTCACCAACTGAATTACAATGGGCAATTCATTTCTAATTGTTAACACCATCCACAAACCAGAAGCCTATTACTCTAAAATATCAGCTCCTGGTTATCAAATAGAATGAATAGGCGTATAATGGTAATGCAATGGAGAACAAAAGGCTTTGAAGCATTGAGAAATAAAATTGTACTGTGTACACAAAGGATTAGATTACCAGTAGATAGACCACAGTTAAACAACAAAGGGGGATTTTGAATAGGCACCAAAGTGCAATTTCAAGGACTGAAAAGGTTAATGAGAATGATGAGGCTACAAGTGTCTGGTGGATATAAGAGTCGGAATGTACAGGTCAGCATTCAGAAACATACAAACACTACAGGAGATACAAAATGACTACTATGAGTTTGTAAAATGGAGCTGGTGTCGGAAATATTTTTTCTGTGTTTTCCCCCCCAAGATCATGGTAAAACCTGCAATAAAACTGGAAGGGTGAGTCCATATGTAGTGACTTTGTTGGGGTCCACATGTAGTTGTAAAGGATCTGCCAGGCACAACTTCTGTGTATACTCCCATAGGTAATCAGTCTGCACCTGAGTCTATGTCTCTGAGACTGACTCCGTCTTCCACCACTCAGGATGGCAGGCTTAGGAGTGGGAGAGCCTATCGCCGGTAGAGGTAGTTCATCGGGAACTGTGCACAGTCTGGGGCCAGGTTCAGAAGAACCTAGAGGCGTCCCAGAGCGTACAAAAAACTCAGGCTGATAGAAGACGTTCTGCTAACCCCTTGTTTATGGTCGGGGATCTGGTGTGGTTATCGTCTAGGAACTTGCGCCTTAAGGTCCCGTCCAAGAAGTTTGCTCCCCGGTTTCTTGGGCCGTATAAGGTCATTGAAGTCCTCAATCCTGTCTCCTTCCGACTGGAGTTGCCCCCATCTTTTCGAATACACAACGTGTTTCATGCCTCCCTCCTTAAACGCTGCTCCCCCTCCTTGGCTCCCTCGAGGAAACCTCCTGTTCCCGTTCTCACCCCTGAGGGGGTGGAATTCGAGGTGGCCAAGATTGTGGACAGCAAGATGGTCCAAGGCTCCCTCCAGTACCTGGTCCATTGGAGAGGATACGGGCCTGAGGAGAGGACTTGGGTACCCGCCCGGGATGTTCACGCTGGGGTATTGCTCAGGAAGTTCCACCTTTGTTTCCCCAATAAACCAGGTCCACTTAGAAAGGGTCCGGTGGCCCCTCATAAAAGGGGGGGTACTGTAAAGGATCTGCCAGGCACAATTTCTGTGTATACTCCCATAGGTAATCAGTCTGCACCTGAGTCTATGTCTCTGAGACTGACTCCATCTTCCACCACTCAGGATGGCAGGCTTAGGAGTGGGAGAGCCTATCGCAGCCTGGCCAGACGGAGCTAGCTCCCGCCCTCTGTCTATTTATACCTGCCTTTCCTGTTCCTCCTTTGCTTGTGATTCTTCTCGTGTGGTTTCCTGGCCCAGCTACAGCTTCTAACTATTTGATCCTGCTGCATACTGACCATGGCTTACTGACTACTCTCCTGCTCTGCGTTTGGTACCTCGTGCACTCCTGGTTTGACTCGGCTCGTTCACCACTCTTGTTGCTCACGGTGTTGCCCCTTTTCCTTTGCTTTGTGTTCCCTTGTCTGTTTGTCTCGTGCACTTACTGAGCGTAGGGACCGCCGCCCAGTTGTACCCCGTCGCCTAGGGCGGGTCGTTGCAAGTAGGCAGGGACAGAGTGGCGGGTAGATTAGGGCTCACTTGTCCGTTTCCCTACCCCCGTCATTACAGTAGTGACTTTATTTGTTACCATGATTTTTCGTAAAGACTGCCTCAAGAAAAATGCAACAGTTTTGCCTCACTTATAACTAATGGTATCCATAAACAAGTGGTATTTTTGGGCTAGGTAATGTTCCTAGGAACAACCTCCCATATGTGTTAATACGGCAACTCTATGATACATATATACACACGAGAAGAACAGAGTCTATAGCCAATATATATTAGAAAAGTATCAATACAAAGCTTTATTTAAATATACATAATAGACAAACATTTAAAAGACGTATAACAGTAGGAGGACTCAATCAAAAAATGACATAGAGACACATCAGGAGAGCCAAGGTGTGTATAATAAACCTTGAACGTATGGGTTTGGGGCAAGACTAACACTAATGTGGCATGAGACTAGTTAGATCTATTTACAGTCTTAGATGCTGTTTAAAGGGCATAAATGGTCCCAAAAACGAACATCAGAAATGAGGGTAATGGGTCTGAAGCAGACCCTATGTGAAAGAATTGCTAGGATAGTCTTACCCATAAAAAGTCCTTAGGCTAAGTCCTGATGGTCACTGTGTGCGCCCCGACGCGCGTTTCGCAGATGTCCGCTTCCTCAAGGGGGTGTAGTGTGTCTGGCCAGGAGGCACCCTATATACCCTATCTACCCAGGTGTATTCTATCTGTGTTCCGTCCCGTCCAAGCGTAATTGGCGCGCATCCGACGGCGAAACCGGAAGTGTGGCATGCCCCACTTCCGTCCTCCAGTGCTGCGGCGCACATCCGGTCTCTGGTCGCGTACCAGATGATCCGGACATGCGCACCGCACTCTAGGAGAGACGGGCGTGGCCTCACCCAGTCCCGGCTGCACACGTCAGAGGCGCGCACCCGATTGGACAGAACGGAACACTACGTACATGTAAGTATAGTTGGGACATATCAAAACCCTTATTGATGCAGCATAATCTCTCTATCTTCACAATTAGGTGAAGTTTGACCAGGAAATACAGATGATTTACATCTGATACGTTTTTACCCAGCAGATGTTTTATTATTGTGTACCTCATCAGGGGCCGATTTCTACCGGAACGCTGCTCATATTGTTTTTTTTAAAAATAAAAATAAATAATCAATTATGTATATTCGACTGCAAGAGTACTATAGAAAAAGTATATATATATATACATTAATGAGTGAATATAATAAATCAACTATGGACACATCTGTGCCTCACATTCAATAATATGAAAACCCTCAACATCAAAAGTACATAAGTCTTCAAAACACGTATACCAAGTAAACACCGTTAACAAACACATAAATATTTAAATATAAGTAGTGCATAAAATACATATGTTAGAGACTGTTGCCAACAGCAACAGTCATATAAGGTTGTCTGTGATTACGACAGGCAACTAAAGTGCCGATGTAATTATACAAAAAAAATAATAAAAATAATAAATAAAATTGAAAAATAAAAAATAAAAAATAATAAAAGAATAAGCAGGTTACACAAATCAAGTCCTGGATATACATTATCCTCTTCGAGATTCGCAGCATAATGGGTCGTCCAATTATACAGGGCTTTAGTCAAGGTACAGGGATGCCTTTACTGGATACTGGCCAATACATCTCATACCTACTAAGAGAGTATATGCATTAAAAACTAAACACACAAACAATTCACAGTTTAAAAGTCATAAAACAATGATCTGCTGGTAGTATGGTTTACGGCTTCCTCATAAAAAAGGAGCAAAACTCAGCTGTTCATTTAGTCCAGCCGGTGCCATAGATCCTAGTTGCACAATCCACCTACATTCTTTCTGTGCCAGAACCTTCTTCACATTACCCCCCCTGATGCCACAGCGGATACGTTCAATTCCCCGGATTTTCAGGGACCTTGGGTTGCACCCATGATACATTTTAAAATGTCTAGGCAGGGTTTTGAGTTCAATTAGATCGTCGATTCCTCCCGCTGCAATAATATCTCGCACATGTTCTCTTGTGCGTATGCGTAGTTCCCTCGATGTTAGGCCTATGTAGACCTTGGGGCACCCGCACACAGCGTAATACACTATGTGTGTGGTACTGCACGATATATAGTCTCTGATCTCAAAAGACTTAGTACCGTCCACTGATTCGAACTTATTGGTTCTGCTAACGTTGGGACATGCAACGCAATTGCCACATGGATAGCAGCCCTTTCTTTGTCCCTGGGTTCCGAAGAAGTTAATTTTTTTGGGGATATAGTGACTTTGGACCAGGATATCTCGGAGATTCCTGCTTCGCCTAGCCGTCATTGTCGGTTTGTCACTCAGACATAGGGCCAGAGTAGGTTCAGACCTTAGAATTGGCCAATGTCGCCCTAAGATGGTCCTTACTTCATCCCATCTGCTGTTATAAGTGGAGATGAACCTAACGGCTGTTTTTCCCACTATGGGTATCTTATTTCTCAGCAAATTGGCACGAGGGGTCTTTTTGGCTCTCCGGTACCCTGCTTTGATAGACCTGTTACTGTACCCCCTGTCTTCAAATCTATATCTCAAATCCTGAGACTGATGTTCGAACAGATGGTCAGTAGAGCAGATCCGCCTCATCCTGAGGAATTGACCAACTGGGATGGCTTTAATGGTGGAAGGAGTGTGAGAGGAGGATGCATGCAGCAATGAATTAACGGATGTTGACTTACGGTAGACATCCGTCTGTAGGAAGCCACTTGCATCCGTGAATATTGAAAGGTCCAAGAACTCAATCTTGGATGAATCAAATGAGTAAGTCAGTTTCACATTCATCTGGTTGGTGTTAAGTTGCTGCATGAAATTCCTCAACTCACACTCCGAACCCTGCCACACAAACAGTATGTCGTCAATATAACGGAGCCAGCACTGCACATGGTCCGCGGCACGAGCGCCATCCCCATGAAAAACCTGCCTCTCCCAAAGACCGAGAAACAGGTTTGCATAGGATGGCGCACATGCCGCGCCCATGGCAGTGCCTTGAATCTGTAAATAAAAGTTGTCCTTGAATACAAAGATATTATGGCTCAAAACATACTGGAGTAGCTCCACAATGAGTTCACATAGTTCATCATCCCAGTTGCTAGTCCCCAGGAAGAAGCGGACCGCCTCCAGACCATCCCTATGTCTAATGCATGTATATAGACTCTCGACATCTGCCGTTACAAGGTACATGTCAGGTTCAATCTGAATCCCATCAATTCTTCCCAGGACGTCTGTTGTGTCCTTTACATGAGATGGCAGTTCTGTCACCAACGGCTTTAAGTAGTGATCGATAAATTTACATGTGGCTTCACATAAGCCTCCCATACCTGACACAATAGGGCGTCCTGGGGGTTCCATCAGATTTTTGTGAATTTTGGGCAAAAAGTAGATTGTAGGTATTTTGGGGTCCTCAGTCAATAATCCCTCACAGATCTTCTTGGTAATAATTCCCTTATCCAGGGCCCTATTCAGGATTACCTTTAGTTCCAATGAGAATCTAGATATAGGGTTAAACATAAGTTTGGCGTAAGTCTGCTTGTCTCTTAATTGCCTGAATGCCTCTTTTTCATATTTATCTGTCGGCCATACCACAATGTTACCCCCCTTGTCAGCGGCTTTGATAACTACGTCCTCATAGGATTGCAGTTCTCTAATTGCTTGTCTCTGAGCAATTGTAAGATTGTCCCTATAACCAAACTTGGGTATCTGTTTAAGATCATCTACTACCAATTTGGTAAATATTTCTACCTGAGGGCACAGTGACAAGGGGGGAAACTTGGTCGATTTAGGTAGGGCCGACATGGGAAACTTACTTCTCACAGTGTTCTGTTCGCATAGTAATTCTTCCAGTGCTGATAGCGCCTCCCTTTCCATCTCGCTATCGATTGTGAATGCACCATGACCCCTATTATGCAATTTTTGGAGAACAAGTTTTCTAGCGAACAGATGCAAATCTTTTAAAACTGTGAAAAAATCAAAAGGGGCAGTAGGGGAAAACGTTAACCCTTTACTCAGAACCTCCCGTTGGGCATCAGAGAGGGAATGTGAAGATAGGTTAATTACCTCTAAATCGTTACCGGATCTCTTCTCCTGTTGTGGAATAGTTGTCTTTTTGCGCTTGGCGTTCCTATCGTATTGTCTTCTTGGCATATAGGTACCCGGATTATTACCGGTGCCACCAGCAGTCATCGCATCCCTTGTTCTTCCCGGCTCATCACCAGAGGTGCGTGAGGACATTGAGGAAGATCTTGAGCGTGATATGGGTCTTGATCTCTCATAATTAGATCGCCATTTATACACTCTATTAGATTTGTAGTCTTGCACATCTCTTTGAAATTTGCCTGCTTTTACTGTGCATATCTCTTTTTCCCATTTGGCGTAATCTTTATCCAAGTCTTCCTGCCATTTGGCTAGAGTCTCAGTAGAGAACTCTTTTTTAAGATCCAGTTGCATCCCATCTATAGCTTTTTCCATTTCTAGTAGAGTATTACAGTTTGATTGAATCAAAAGATTCATAAACCCTCTAGAGCAGGTATCTGCCAGCTCCTCCCATTTCTTTTTGAACATGTCGTTCTCTATTTCAAAGGAGGGAAACACCTGGACCCTTAGGCCCCTCGGTATCAGCCCTCTGGATATATACTTCTCCAAGAAAGCTTTATTCCACCACAGCCTCGTTCTTTTATTGAGGAGTGTTTTAAGTTTAACACTACGTTCTCTGATGTTAGCACTACCAGCATCTAAAAACAAGTTAGAGTCCTCCTTAAAAATCCTATCTAGTTGCGCGAGCCATGACTGATCACGTGCTCGAAAATCCATATTAGGCTGGATGCCAGTCGCTGTGAAAAACACACAGAAAATTAATTATAACTAATGGTATCCATAAACAAGTGGTATTTTTGGGCTAGGTAATGTTCCTAGGAACAACCTCCCATATGTGTTAATACGGCAACTCTATGATACATATATACACACGAGAAGAACAGAGTCTATAGCCAATATATATTAGAAAAGTATCAATACAAAGCTTTATTTAAATATACATAATAGACAGACATTTAAAAGACGTATAACAGTAGGAGGACTCAATCAAAAAATGACATAGAGACACATCAGGAGAGCCAAGGTGTGTATAATAAACCTTGAACGTATGGGTTTGGGGCAAGACTAACACTAATGTGGCATGAGACTAGTTAGATCTATTTACAGTCTTAGATGCTGTTTAAAGGGCATAAATGGTCCCAAAAACGAACATCAGAAATGAGGGTAATGGGTCTGAAGCAGACCCTATGTGAAAGAATTGCTAGGATAGTCTTACCCATAAAAAGTCCTTAGGCTAAGTCCTGATGGTCACTGTGTGCGCCCCGACGCGCGTTTCGCAGATGTCCGCTTCCTCAAGGGGGTGTAGTGTGTCTGGCCAGGAGGCACCCTATATACCCTATCTACCCAGGTGTATTCTATCTGTGTTCCGTCCCGTCCAAGCGTAATTGGCGCGCATCCGACGGCGAAACCGGAAGTGTGGCATGCCCCACTTCCGTCCTCCAGTGCTGCGGCGCACATCCGGTCTCTGGTCGCGTACCAGATGATCCGGACATGCGCACCGCACTCTAGGAGAGACGGGCGTGGCCTCACCCAGTCCCGGCTGCACACGTCAGAGGCGCGCACCCGATTGGACAGAACGGAACACTACGTACATGTAAGTATAGTTGGGACATATCAAAACCCTTATTGATGCAGCATAATCTCTCTATCTTCACAATTAGGTGAAGTTTGACCAGGAAATACAGATGATTTACATCTGATACGTTTTTACCCAGCAGATGTTTTATTATTGTGTACCTCATCAGGGGCCGATTTCTACCGGAACGCTGCTCATATTGTTTTTTTTAAAAATAAAAATAAATAATCAATTATGTATATTCGACTGCAAGAGTACTATAGAAAAAGTATATATATATATACATTAATGAGTGAATATAATAAATCAACTATGGACACATCTGTGCCTCACATTCAATAATATGAAAACCCTCAACATCAAAAGTACATAAGTCTTCAAAACACGTATACCAAGTAAACACCGTTAACAAACACATAAATATTTAAATATAAGTAGTGCATAAAATACATATGTTAGAGACTGTTGCCAACAGCAACAGTCATATAAGGTTGTCTGTGATTACGACAGGCAACTAAAGTGCCGATGTAATTATACAAAAAAAATAATAAAAATAATAAATAAAATTGAAAAATAAAAAATAAAAAATAATAAAAGAATAAGCAGGTTACACAAATCAAGTCCTGGATATACATTATCCTCTTCGAGATTCGCAGCATAATGGGTCGTCCAATTATACAGGGCTTTAGTCAAGGTACAGGGATGCCTTTACTGGATACTGGCCAATACATCTCATACCTACTAAGAGAGTATATGCATTAAAAACTAAACACACAAACAATTCACAGTTTAGAAGTCATAAAACAATGATCTGCTGGTAGTATGGTTTACGGCTTCCTCATAAAAAAGGAGCAAAACTCAGCTGTTCATTTAGTCCAGCCGGTGCCATAGATCCTAGTTGCACAATCCACCTACATTCTTTCTGTGCCAGAACCTTCTTCACATTACCCCCCCTGATGCCACAGCGGATACGTTCAATTCCCCGGATTTTCAGGGACCTTGGGTTGCACCCATGATACATTTTAAAATGTCTAGGCAGGGTTTTGAGTTCAATTAGATCGTCGATTCCTCCCGCTGCAATAATATCTCGCACATGTTCTCTTGTGCGTATGCGTAGTTCCCTCGATGTTAGGCCTATGTAGACCTTGGGGCACCCGCACACAGCGTAATACACTATGTGTGTGGTACTGCACGATATATAGTCTCTGATCTCAAAAGACTTAGTACCGTCCACTGATTCGAACTTATTGGTTCTGCTAACGTTGGGACATGCAACGCAATTGCCACATGGATAGCAGCCCTTTCTTTGTCCCTGGGTTCCGAAGAAGTTAATTTTTTTGGGGATATAGTGACTTTGGACCAGGATATCTCGGAGATTCCTGCTTCGCCTAGCCGTCATTGTCGGTTTGTCACTCAGACATAGGGCCAGAGTAGGTTCAGACCTTAGAATTGGCCAATGTCGCCCTAAGATGGTCCTTACTTCATCCCATCTGCTGTTATAAGTGGAGATGAACCTAACGGCTGTTTTTCCCACTATGGGTATCTTATTTCTCAGCAAATTGGCACGAGGGGTCTTTTTGGCTCTCCGGTACCCTGCTTTGATAGACCTGTTACTGTACCCCCTGTCTTCAAATCTATATCTCAAATCCTGAGACTGATGTTCGAACAGATGGTCAGTAGAGCAGATCCGCCTCATCCTGAGGAATTGACCAACTGGGATGGCTTTAATGGTGGAAGGAGTGTGAGAGGAGGATGCATGCAGCAATGAATTAACGGATGTTGACTTACGGTAGACATCCGTCTGTAGGAAGCCACTTGCATCCGTGAATATTGAAAGGTCCAAGAACTCAATCTTGGATGAATCAAATGAGTAAGTCAGTTTCACATTCATCTGGTTGGTGTTAAGTTGCTGCATGAAATTCCTCAACTCACACTCCGAACCCTGCCACACAAACAGTATGTCGTCAATATAACGGAGCCAGCACTGCACATGGTCCGCGGCACGAGCGCCATCCCCATGAAAAACCTGCCTCTCCCAAAGACCGAGAAACAGGTTTGCATAGGATGGCGCACATGCCGCGCCCATGGCAGTGCCTTGAATCTGTAAATAAAAGTTGTCCTTGAATACAAAGATATTATGGCTCAAAACATACTGGAGTAGCTCCACAATGAGTTCACATAGTTCATCATCCCAGTTGCTAGTCCCCAGGAAGAAGCGGACCGCCTCCAGACCATCCCTATGTCTAATGCATGTATATAGACTCTCGACATCTGCCGTTACAAGGTACATGTCAGGTTCAATCTGAATCCCATCAATTCTTCCCAGGACGTCTGTTGTGTCCTTTACATGAGATGGCAGTTCTGTCACCAACGGCTTTAAGTAGTGATCGATAAATTTACATGTGGCTTCACATAAGCCTCCCATACCTGACACAATAGGGCGTCCTGGGGGTTCCATCAGATTTTTGTGAATTTTGGGCAAAAAGTAGATTGTAGGTATTTTGGGGTCCTCAGTCAATAATCCCTCACAGATCTTCTTGGTAATAATTCCCTTATCCAGGGCCCTATTCAGGATTACCTTTAGTTCCAATGAGAATCTAGATATAGGGTTAAACATAAGTTTGGCGTAAGTCTGCTTGTCTCTTAATTGCCTGAATGCCTCTTTTTCATATTTATCTGTCGGCCATACCACAATGTTACCCCCCTTGTCAGCGGCTTTGATAACTACGTCCTCATAGGATTGCAGTTCTCTAATTGCTTGTCTCTGAGCAATTGTAAGATTGTCCCTATAACCAAACTTGGGTATCTGTTTAAGATCATCTACTACCAATTTGGTAAATATTTCTACCTGAGGGCACAGTGACAAGGGGGGAAACTTGGTCGATTTAGGTAGGGCCGACATGGGAAACTTACTTCTCACAGTGTTCTGTTCGCATAGTAATTCTTCCAGTGCTGATAGCGCCTCCCTTTCCATCTCGCTATCGATTGTGAATGCACCATGACCCCTATTATGCAATTTTTGGAGAACAAGTTTTCTAGCGAACAGATGCAAATCTTTTAAAACTGTGAAAAAATCAAAAGGGGCAGTAGGGGAAAACGTTAACCCTTTACTCAGAACCTCCCGTTGGGCATCAGAGAGGGAATGTGAAGATAGGTTAATTACCTCTAAATCGTTACCGGATCTCTTCTCCTGTTGTGGAATAGTTGTCTTTTTGCGCTTGGCGTTCCTATCGTATTGTCTTCTTGGCATATAGGTACCCGGATTATTACCGGTGCCACCAGCAGTCATCGCATCCCTTGTTCTTCCCGGCTCATCACCAGAGGTGCGTGAGGACATTGAGGAAGATCTTGAGCGTGATATGGGTCTTGATCTCTCATAATTAGATCGCCATTTATACACTCTATTAGATTTGTAGTCTTGCACATCTCTTTGAAATTTGCCTGCTTTTACTGTGCATATCTCTTTTTCCCATTTGGCGTAATCTTTATCCAAGTCTTCCTGCCATTTGGCTAGAGTCTCAGTAGAGAACTCTTTTTTAAGATCCAGTTGCATCCCATCTATAGCTTTTTCCATTTCTAGTAGAGTATCACAGTTTGATTGAATCAAAAGATTCATAAACCCTCTAGAGCAGGTATCTGCCAGCTCCTCCCATTTCTTTTTGAACATGTCGTTCTCTATTTCAAAGGAGGGAAACACCTGGACCCTTAGGCCCCTCGGTATCAGCCCTCTGGATATATACTTCTCCAAGAAAGCTTTATTCCACCACAGCCTCGTTCTTTTATTGAGGAGTGTTTTAAGTTTAACACTACGTTCTCTGATGTTAGCACTACCAGCATCTAAAAACAAGTTAGAGTCCTCCTTAAAAATCCTATCTAGTTGCGCGAGCCATGACTGATCACGTGCTCGAAAATCCATATTAGGCTGGATGCCAGTCGCTGTGAAAAACACACAGAAAATTAATTATAACTAATGGTATCCATAAACAAGTGGTATTTTTGGGCTAGGTAATGTTCCTAGGAACAACCTCCCATATGTGTTAATACGGCAACTCTATGATACATATATACACACGAGAAGAACAGAGTCTATAGCCAATATATATTAGAAAAGTATCAATACAAAGCTTTATTTAAATATACATAATAGACAGACATTTAAAAGACGTATAACAGTAGGAGGACTCAATCAAAAAATGACATAGAGACACATCAGGAGAGCCAAGGTGTGTATAATAAACCTTGAACGTATGGGTTTGGGGCAAGACTAACACTAATGTGGCATGAGACTAGTTAGATCTATTTACAGTCTTAGATGCTGTTTAAAGGGCATAAATGGTCCCAAAAACGAACATCAGAAATGAGGGTAATGGGTCTGAAGCAGACCCTATGTGAAAGAATTGCTAGGATAGTCTTACCCATAAAAAGTCCTTAGGCTAAGTCCTGATGGTCACTGTGTGTGCGCCCCGACGCGCGTTTCGCAGATGTCCGCTTCCTCAAGGGGGTGTAGTGTGTCTGGCCAGGAGGCACCCTATATACCCTATCTACCCAGGTGTATTCTATCTGTGTTCCGTCCCGTCCAAGCGTAATTGGCGCGCATCCGACGGCGAAACCGGAAGTGTGGCATGCCCCACTTCCGTCCTCCAGTGCTGCGGCGCACATCCGGTCTCTGGTCGCGTACCAGATGATCCGGACATGCGCACCGCACTCTAGGAGAGACGGGCGTGGCCTCACCCAGTCCCGGCTGCACACGTCAGAGGCGCGCACCCGATTGGACAGAACGGAACACTACGTACATGTAAGTATAGTTGGGACATATCAAAACCCTTATTGATGCAGCATAATCTCTCTATCTTCACAATTAGGTGAAGTTTGACCAGGAAATACAGATGATTTACATCTGATACGTTTTTACCCAGCAGATGTTTTATTATTGTGTACCTCATCAGGGGCCGATTTCTACCGGAACGCTGCTCATATTGTTTTTTTTAAAAATAAAAATAAATAATCAATTATGTATATTCGACTGCAAGAGTACTATAGAAAAAGTATATATATATATACATTAATGAGTGAATATAATAAATCAACTATGGACACATCTGTGCCTCACATTCAATAATATGAAAACCCTCAACATCAAAAGTACATAAGTCTTCAAAACACGTATACCAAGTAAACACCGTTAACAAACACATAAATATTTAAATATAAGTAGTGCATAAAATACATATGTTAGAGACTGTTGCCAACAGCAACAGTCATATAAGGTTGTCTGTGATTACGACAGGCAACTAAAGTGCCGATGTAATTATACAAAAAAAATAATAAAAATAATAAATAAAATTGAAAAATAAAAAATAAAAAATAATAAAAGAATAAGCAGGTTACACAAATCAAGTCCTGGATATACATTATCCTCTTCGAGATTCGCAGCATAATGGGTCGTCCAATTATACAGGGCTTTAGTCAAGGTACAGGGATGCCTTTACTGGATACTGGCCAATACATCTCATACCTACTAAGAGAGTATATGCATTAAAAACTAAACACACAAACAATTCACAGTTTAAAAGTCATAAAACAATGATCTGCTGGTAGTATGGTTTACGGCTTCCTCATAAAAAAGGAGCAAAACTCAGCTGTTCATTTAGTCCAGCCGGTGCCATAGATCCTAGTTGCACAATCCACCTACATTCTTTCTGTGCCAGAACCTTCTTCACATTACCCCCCCTGATGCCACAGCGGATACGTTCAATTCCCCGGATTTTCAGGGACCTTGGGTTGCACCCATGATACATTTTAAAATGTCTAGGCAGGGTTTTGAGTTCAATTAGATCGTCGATTCCTCCCGCTGCAATAATATCTCGCACATGTTCTCTTGTGCGTATGCGTAGTTCCCTCGATGTTAGGCCTATGTAGACCTTGGGGCACCCGCACACAGCGTAATACACTATGTGTGTGGTACTGCACGATATATAGTCTCTGATCTCAAAAGACTTAGTACCGTCCACTGATTCGAACTTATTGGTTCTGCTAACGTTGGGACATGCAACGCAATTGCCACATGGATAGCAGCCCTTTCTTTGTCCCTGGGTTCCGAAGAAGTTAATTTTTTTGGGGATATAGTGACTTTGGACCAGGATATCTCGGAGATTCCTGCTTCGCCTAGCCGTCATTGTCGGTTTGTCACTCAGACATAGGGCCAGAGTAGGTTCAGACCTTAGAATTGGCCAATGTCGCCCTAAGATGGTCCTTACTTCATCCCATCTGCTGTTATAAGTGGAGATGAACCTAACGGCTGTTTTTCCCACTATGGGTATCTTATTTCTCAGCAAATTGGCACGAGGGGTCTTTTTGGCTCTCCGGTACCCTGCTTTGATAGACCTGTTACTGTACCCCCTGTCTTCAAATCTATATCTCAAATCCTGAGACTGATGTTCGAACAGATGGTCAGTAGAGCAGATCCGCCTCATCCTGAGGAATTGACCAACTGGGATGGCTTTAATGGTGGAAGGAGTGTGAGAGGAGGATGCATGCAGCAATGAATTAACGGATGTTGACTTACGGTAGACATCCGTCTGTAGGAAGCCACTTGCATCCGTGAATATTGAAAGGTCCAAGAACTCAATCTTGGATGAATCAAATGAGTAAGTCAGTTTCACATTCATCTGGTTGGTGTTAAGTTGCTGCATGAAATTCCTCAACTCACACTCCGAACCCTGCCACACAAACAGTATGTCGTCAATATAACGGAGCCAGCACTGCACATGGTCCGCGGCACGAGCGCCATCCCCATGAAAAACCTGCCTCTCCCAAAGACCGAGAAACAGGTTTGCATAGGATGGCGCACATGCCGCGCCCATGGCAGTGCCTTGAATCTGTAAATAAAAGTTGTCCTTGAATACAAAGATATTATGGCTCAAAACATACTGGAGTAGCTCCACAATGAGTTCACATAGTTCATCATCCCAGTTGCTAGTCCCCAGGAAGAAGCGGACCGCCTCCAGACCATCCCTATGTCTAATGCATGTATATAGACTCTCGACATCTGCCGTTACAAGGTACATGTCAGGTTCAATCTGAATCCCATCAATTCTTCCCAGGACGTCTGTTGTGTCCTTTACATGAGATGGCAGTTCTGTCACCAACGGCTTTAAGTAGTGATCGATAAATTTACATGTGGCTTCACATAAGCCTCCCATACCTGACACAATAGGGCGTCCTGGGGGTTCCATCAGATTTTTGTGAATTTTGGGCAAAAAGTAGATTGTAGGTATTTTGGGGTCCTCAGTCAATAATCCCTCACAGATCTTCTTGGTAATAATTCCCTTATCCAGGGCCCTATTCAGGATTACCTTTAGTTCCAATGAGAATCTAGATATAGGGTTAAACATAAGTTTGGCGTAAGTCTGCTTGTCTCTTAATTGCCTGAATGCCTCTTTTTCATATTTATCTGTCGGCCATACCACAATGTTACCCCCCTTGTCAGCGGCTTTGATAACTACGTCCTCATAGGATTGCAGTTCTCTAATTGCTTGTCTCTGAGCAATTGTAAGATTGTCCCTATAACCAAACTTGGGTATCTGTTTAAGATCATCTACTACCAATTTGGTAAATATTTCTACCTGAGGGCACAGTGACAAGGGGGGAAACTTGGTCGATTTAGGTAGGGCCGACATGGGAAACTTACTTCTCACAGTGTTCTGTTCGCATAGTAATTCTTCCAGTGCTGATAGCGCCTCCCTTTCCATCTCGCTATCGATTGTGAATGCACCATGACCCCTATTATGCAATTTTTGGAGAACAAGTTTTCTAGCGAACAGATGCAAATCTTTTAAAACTGTGAAAAAATCAAAAGGGGCAGTAGGGGAAAACGTTAACCCTTTACTCAGAACCTCCCGTTGGGCATCAGAGAGGGAATGTGAAGATAGGTTAATTACCTCTAAATCGTTACCGGATCTCTTCTCCTGTTGTGGAATAGTTGTCTTTTTGCGCTTGGCGTTCCTATCGTATTGTCTTCTTGGCATATAGGTACCCGGATTATTACCGGTGCCACCAGCAGTCATCGCATCCCTTGTTCTTCCCGGCTCATCACCAGAGGTGCGTGAGGACATTGAGGAAGATCTTGAGCGTGATATGGGTCTTGATCTCTCATAATTAGATCGCCATTTATACACTCTATTAGATTTGTAGTCTTGCACATCTCTTTGAAATTTGCCTGCTTTTACTGTGCATATCTCTTTTTCCCATTTGGCGTAATCTTTATCCAAGTCTTCCTGCCATTTGGCTAGAGTCTCAGTAGAGAACTCTTTTTTAAGATCCAGTTGCATCCCATCTATAGCTTTTTCCATTTCTAGTAGAGTATCACAGTTTGATTGAATCAAAAGATTCATAAACCCTCTAGAGCAGGTATCTGCCAGCTCCTCCCATTTCTTTTTGAACATGTCGTTCTCTATTTCAAAGGAGGGAAACACCTGGACCCTTAGGCCCCTCGGTATCAGCCCTCTGGATATATACTTCTCCAAGAAAGCTTTATTCCACCACAGCCTCGTTCTTTTATTGAGGAGTGTTTTAAGTTTAACACTACGTTCTCTGATGTTAGCACTACCAGCATCTAAAAACAAGTTAGAGTCCTCCTTAAAAATCCTATCTAGTTGCGCGAGCCATGACTGATCACGTGCTCGAAAATCCATATTAGGCTGGATGCCAGTCGCTGTGAAAAACACACAGAAAATTAATTATAACTAATGGTATCCATAAACAAGTGGTATTTTTGGGCTAGGTAATGTTCCTAGGAACAACCTCCCATATGTGTTAATACGGCAACTCTATGATACATATATACACACGAGAAGAACAGAGTCTATAGCCAATATATATTAGAAAAGTATCAATACAAAGCTTTATTTAAATATACATAATAGACAGACATTTAAAAGACGTATAACAGTAGGAGGACTCAATCAAAAAATGACATAGAGACACATCAGGAGAGCCAAGGTGTGTATAATAAACCTTGAACGTATGGGTTTGGGGCAAGACTAACACTAATGTGGCATGAGACTAGTTAGATCTATTTACAGTCTTAGATGCTGTTTAAAGGGCATAAATGGTCCCAAAAACGAACATCAGAAATGAGGGTAATGGGTCTGAAGCAGACCCTATGTGAAAGAATTGCTAGGATAGTCTTACCCATAAAAAGTCCTTAGGCTAAGTCCTGATGGTCACTGTGTGCGCCCCGACGCGCGTTTCGCAGATGTCCGCTTCCTCAAGGGGGTGTAGTGTGTCTGGCCAGGAGGCACCCTATATACCCTATCTACCCAGGTGTATTCTATCTGTGTTCCGTCCCGTCCAAGCGTAATTGGCGCGCATCCGACGGCGAAACCGGAAGTGTGGCATGCCCCACTTCCGTCCTCCAGTGCTGCGGCGCACATCCGGTCTCTGGTCGCGTACCAGATGATCCGGACATGCGCACCGCACTCTAGGAGAGACGGGCGTGGCCTCACCCAGTCCCGGCTGCACACGTCAGAGGCGCGCACCCGATTGGACAGAACGGAACACTACGTACATGTAAGTATAGTTGGGACATATCAAAACCCTTATTGATGCAGCATAATCTCTCTATCTTCACAATTAGGTGAAGTTTGACCAGGAAATACAGATGATTTACATCTGATACGTTTTTACCCAGCAGATGTTTTATTATTGTGTACCTCATCAGGGGCCGATTTCTACCGGAACGCTGCTCATATTGTTTTTTTTAAAAATAAAAATAAATAATCAATTATGTATATTCGACTGCAAGAGTACTATAGAAAAAGTATATATATATATACATTAATGAGTGAATATAATAAATCAACTATGGACACATCTGTGCCTCACATTCAATAATATGAAAACCCTCAACATCAAAAGTACATAAGTCTTCAAAACACGTATACCAAGTAAACACCGTTAACAAACACATAAATATTTAAATATAAGTAGTGCATAAAATACATATGTTAGAGACTGTTGCCAACAGCAACAGTCATATAAGGTTGTCTGTGATTACGACAGGCAACTAAAGTGCCGATGTAATTATACAAAAAAAATAATAAAAATAATAAATAAAATTGAAAAATAAAAAATAAAAAATAATAAAAGAATAAGCAGGTTACACAAATCAAGTCCTGGATATACATTATCCTCTTCGAGATTCGCAGCATAATGGGTCGTCCAATTATACAGGGCTTTAGTCAAGGTACAGGGATGCCTTTACTGGATACTGGCCAATACATCTCATACCTACTAAGAGAGTATATGCATTAAAAACTAAACACACAAACAATTCACAGTTTAAAAGTCATAAAACAATGATCTGCTGGTAGTATGGTTTACGGCTTCCTCATAAAAAAGGAGCAAAACTCAGCTGTTCATTTAGTCCAGCCGGTGCCATAGATCCTAGTTGCACAATCCACCTACATTCTTTCTGTGCCAGAACCTTCTTCACATTACCCCCCCTGATGCCACAGCGGATACGTTCAATTCCCCGGATTTTCAGGGACCTTGGGTTGCACCCATGATACATTTTAAAATGTCTAGGCAGGGTTTTGAGTTCAATTAGATCGTCGAATCCTCCCGCTGCAATAATATCTCGCACATGTTCTCTTGTGCGTATGCGTAGTTCCCTCGATGTTAGGCCTATGTAGACCTTGGGGCACCCGCACACAGCGTAATACACTATGTGTGTGGTACTGCACGATATATAGTCTCTGATCTCAAAAGACTTAGTACCGTCCACTGATTCGAACTTATTGGTTCTGCTAACGTTGGGACATGCAACGCAATTGCCACATGGATAGCAGCCCTTTCTTTGTCCCTGGGTTCCGAAGAAGTTAATTTTTTTGGGGATATAGTGACTTTGGACCAGGATATCTCGGAGATTCCTGCTTCGCCTAGCCGTCATTGTCGGTTTGTCACTCAGACATAGGGCCAGAGTAGGTTCAGACCTTAGAATTGGCCAATGTCGCCCTAAGATGGTCCTTACTTCATCCCATCTGCTGTTATAAGTGGAGATGAACCTAACGGCTGTTTTTCCCACTATGGGTATCTTATTTCTCAGCAAATTGGCACGAGGGGTCTTTTTGGCTCTCCGGTACCCTGCTTTGATAGACCTGTTACTGTACCCCCTGTCTTCAAATCTATATCTCAAATCCTGAGACTGATGTTCGAACAGATGGTCAGTAGAGCAGATCCGCCTCATCCTGAGGAATTGACCAACTGGGATGGCTTTAATGGTGGAAGGAGTGTGAGAGGAGGATGCATGCAGCAATGAATTAACGGATGTTGACTTACGGTAGACATCCGTCTGTAGGAAGCCACTTGCATCCGTGAATATTGAAAGGTCCAAGAACTCAATCTTGGATGAATCAAATGAGTAAGTCAGTTTCACATTCATCTGGTTGGTGTTAAGTTGCTGCATGAAATTCCTCAACTCACACTCCGAACCCTGCCACACAAACAGTATGTCGTCAATATAACGGAGCCAGCACTGCACATGGTCCGCGGCACGAGCGCCATCCCCATGAAAAACCTGCCTCTCCCAAAGACCGAGAAACAGGTTTGCATAGGATGGCGCACATGCCGCGCCCATGGCAGTGCCTTGAATCTGTAAATAAAAGTTGTCCTTGAATACAAAGATATTATGGCTCAAAACATACTGGAGTAGCTCCACAATGAGTTCACATAGTTCATCATCCCAGTTGCTAGTCCCCAGGAAGAAGCGGACCGCCTCCAGACCATCCCTATGTCTAATGCATGTATATAGACTCTCGACATCTGCCGTTACAAGGTACATGTCAGGTTCAATCTGAATCCCATCAATTCTTCCCAGGACGTCTGTTGTGTCCTTTACATGAGATGGCAGTTCTGTCACCAACGGCTTTAAGTAGTGATCGATAAATTTACATGTGGCTTCACATAAGCCTCCCATACCTGACACAATAGGGCGTCCTGGGGGTTCCATCAGATTTTTGTGAATTTTGGGCAAAAAGTAGATTGTAGGTATTTTGGGGTCCTCAGTCAATAATCCCTCACAGATCTTCTTGGTAATAATTCCCTTATCCAGGGCCCTATTCAGGATTACCTTTAGTTCCAATGAGAATCTAGATATAGGGTTAAACATAAGTTTGGCGTAAGTCTGCTTGTCTCTTAATTGCCTGAATGCCTCTTTTTCATATTTATCTGTCGGCCATACCACAATGTTACCCCCCTTGTCAGCGGCTTTGATAACTACGTCCTCATAGGATTGCAGTTCTCTAATTGCTTGTCTCTGAGCAATTGTAAGATTGTCCCTATAACCAAACTTGGGTATCTGTTTAAGATCATCTACTACCAATTTGGTAAATATTTCTACCTGAGGGCACAGTGACAAGGGGGGAAACTTGGTCGATTTAGGTAGGGCCGACATGGGAAACTTACTTCTCACAGTGTTCTGTTCGCATAGTAATTCTTCCAGTGCTGATAGCGCCTCCCTTTCCATCTCGCTATCGATTGTGAATGCACCATGACCCCTATTATGCAATTTTTGGAGAACAAGTTTTCTAGCGAACAGATGCAAATCTTTTAAAACTGTGAAAAAATCAAAAGGGGCAGTAGGGGAAAACGTTAACCCTTTACTCAGAACCTCCCGTTGGGCATCAGAGAGGGAATGTGAAGATAGGTTAATTACCTCTAAATCGTTACCGGATCTCTTCTCCTGTTGTGGAATAGTTGTCTTTTTGCGCTTGGCGTTCCTATCGTATTGTCTTCTTGGCATATAGGTACCCGGATTATTACCGGTGCCACCAGCAGTCATCGCATCCCTTGTTCTTCCCGGCTCATCACCAGAGGTGCGTGAGGACATTGAGGAAGATCTTGAGCGTGATATGGGTCTTGATCTCTCATAATTAGATCGCCATTTATACACTCTATTAGATTTGTAGTCTTGCACATCTCTTTGAAATTTGCCTGCTTTTACTGTGCATATCTCTTTTTCCCATTTGGCGTAATCTTTATCCAAGTCTTCCTGCCATTTGGCTAGAGTCTCAGTAGAGAACTCTTTTTTAAGATCCAGTTGCATCCCATCTATAGCTTTTTCCATTTCTAGTAGAGTATCACAGTTTGATTGAATCAAAAGATTCATAAACCCTCTAGAGCAGGTATCTGCCAGCTCCTCCCATTTCTTTTTGAACATGTCGTTCTCTATTTCAAAGGAGGGAAACACCTGGACCCTTAGGCCCCTCGGTATCAGCCCTCTGGATATATACTTCTCCAAGAAAGCTTTATTCCACCACAGCCTCGTTCTTTTATTGAGGAGTGTTTTAAGTTTAACACTACGTTCTCTGATGTTAGCACTACCAGCATCTAAAAACAAGTTAGAGTCCTCCTTAAAAATCCTATCTAGTTGCGCGAGCCATGACTGATCACGTGCTCGAAAATCCATATTAGGCTGGATGCCAGTCGCTGTGAAAAACACACAGAAAATTAATTATAACTAATGGTATCCATAAACAAGTGGTATTTTTGGGCTAGGTAATGTTCCTAGGAACAACCTCCCATATGTGTTAATACGGCAACTCTATGATACATATATACACACGAGAAGAACAGAGTCTATAGCCAATATATATTAGAAAAGTATCAATACAAAGCTTTATTTAAATATACATAATAGACAGACATTTAAAAGACGTATAACAGTAGGAGGACTCAATCAAAAAATGACATAGAGACACATCAGGAGAGCCAAGGTGTGTATAATAAACCTTGAACGTATGGGTTTGGGGCAAGACTAACACTAATGTGGCATGAGACTAGTTAGATCTATTTACAGTCTTAGATGCTGTTTAAAGGGCATAAATGGTCCCAAAAACGAACATCAGAAATGAGGGTAATGGGTCTGAAGCAGACCCTATGTGAAAGAATTGCTAGGATAGTCTTACCCATAAAAAGTCCTTAGGCTAAGTCCTGATGGTCACTGTGTGCGCCCCGACGCGCGTTTCGCAGATGTCCGCTTCCTCAAGGGGGTGTAGTGTGTCTGGCCAGGAGGCACCCTATATACCCTATCTACCCAGGTGTATTCTATCTGTGTTCCGTCCCGTCCAAGCGTAATTGGCGCGCATCCGACGGCGAAACCGGAAGTGTGGCATGCCCCACTTCCGTCCTCCAGTGCTGCGGCGCACATCCGGTCTCTGGTCGCGTACCAGATGATCCGGACATGCGCACCGCACTCTAGGAGAGACGGGCGTGGCCTCACCCAGTCCCGGCTGCACACGTCAGAGGCGCGCACCCGATTGGACAGAACGGAACACTACGTACATGTAAGTATAGTTGGGACATATCAAAACCCTTATTGATGCAGCATAATCTCTCTATCTTCACAATTAGGTGAAGTTTGACCAGGAAATACAGATGATTTACATCTGATACGTTTTTACCCAGCAGATGTTTTATTATTGTGTACCTCATCAGGGGCCGATTTCTACCGGAACGCTGCTCATATTGTTTTTTTAAAAAATAAAAATAAATAATCAATTATGTATATTCGACTGCAAGAGTACTATAGAAAAAGTATATATATATATACATTAATGAGTGAATATAATAAATCAACTATGGACACATCTGTGCCTCACATTCAATAATATGAAAACCCTCAACATCAAAAGTACATAAGTCTTCAAAACACGTATACCAAGTAAACACCGTTAACAAACACATAAATATTTAAATATAAGTAGTGCATAAAATACATATGTTAGAGACTGTTGCCAACAGCAACAGTCATATAAGGTTGTCTGTGATTACGACAGGCAACTAAAGTGCCGATGTAATTATACAAAAAAAATAATAAAAATAATAAATAAAATTGAAAAATAAAAAATAAAAAATAATAAAAGAATAAGCAGGTTACACAAATCAAGTCCTGGATATACATTATCCTCTTCGAGATTCGCAGCATAATGGGTCGTCCAATTATACAGGGCTTTAGTCAAGGTACAGGGATGCCTTTACTGGATACTGGCCAATACATCTCATACCTACTAAGAGAGTATATGCATTAAAAACTAAACACACAAACAATTCACAGTTTAAAAGTCATAAAACAATGATCTGCTGGTAGTATGGTTTACGGCTTCCTCATAAAAAAGGAGCAAAACTCAGCTGTTCATTTAGTCCAGCCGGTGCCATAGATCCTAGTTGCACAATCCACCTACATTCTTTCTGTGCCAGAACCTTCTTCACATTACCCCCCCTGATGCCACAGCGGATACGTTCAATTCCCCGGATTTTCAGGGACCTTGGGTTGCACCCATGATACATTTTAAAATGTCTAGGCAGGGTTTTGAGTTCAATTAGATCGTCGAATCCTCCCGCTGCAATAATATCTCGCACATGTTCTCTTGTGCGTATGCGTAGTTCCCTCGATGTTAGGCCTATGTAGACCTTGGGGCACCCGCACACAGCGTAATACACTATGTGTGTGGTACTGCACGATATATAGTCTCTGATCTCAAAAGACTTAGTACCGTCCACTGATTCGAACTTATTGGTTCTGCTAACGTTGGGACATGCAACGCAATTGCCACATGGATAGCAGCCCTTTCTTTGTCCCTGGGTTCCGAAGAAGTTAATTTTTTTGGGGATATAGTGACTTTGGACCAGGATATCTCGGAGATTCCTGCTTCGCCTAGCCGTCATTGTCGGTTTGTCACTCAGACATAGGGCCAGAGTAGGTTCAGACCTTAGAATTGGCCAATGTCGCCCTAAGATGGTCCTTACTTCATCCCATCTGCTGTTATAAGTGGAGATGAACCTAACGGCTGTTTTTCCCACTATGGGTATCTTATTTCTCAGCAAATTGGCACGAGGGGTCTTTTTGGCTCTCCGGTACCCTGCTTTGATAGACCTGTTACTGTACCCCCTGTCTTCAAATCTATATCTCAAATCCTGAGACTGATGTTCGAACAGATGGTCAGTAGAGCAGATCCGCCTCATCCTGAGGAATTGACCAACTGGGATGGCTTTAATGGTGGAAGGAGTGTGAGAGGAGGATGCATGCAGCAATGAATTAACGGATGTTGACTTACGGTAGACATCCGTCTGTAGGAAGCCACTTGCATCCGTGAATATTGAAAGGTCCAAGAACTCAATCTTGGATGAATCAAATGAGTAAGTCAGTTTCACATTCATCTGGTTGGTGTTAAGTTGCTGCATGAAATTCCTCAACTCACACTCCGAACCCTGCCACACAAACAGTATGTCGTCAATATAACGGAGCCAGCACTGCACATGGTCCGCGGCACGAGCGCCATCCCCATGAAAAACCTGCCTCTCCCAAAGACCGAGAAACAGGTTTGCATAGGATGGCGCACATGCCGCGCCCATGGCAGTGCCTTGAATCTGTAAATAAAAGTTGTCCTTGAATACAAAGATATTATGGCTCAAAACATACTGGAGTAGCTCCACAATGAGTTCACATAGTTCATCATCCCAGTTGCTAGTCCCCAGGAAGAAGCGGACCGCCTCCAGACCATCCCTATGTCTAATGCATGTATATAGACTCTCGACATCTGCCGTTACAAGGTACATGTCAGGTTCAATCTGAATCCCATCAATTCTTCCCAGGACGTCTGTTGTGTCCTTTACATGAGATGGCAGTTCTGTCACCAACGGCTTTAAGTAGTGATCGATAAATTTACATGTGGCTTCACATAAGCCTCCCATACCTGACACAATAGGGCGTCCTGGGGGTTCCATCAGATTTTTGTGAATTTTGGGCAAAAAGTAGATTGTAGGTATTTTGGGGTCCTCAGTCAATAATCCCTCACAGATCTTCTTGGTAATAATTCCCTTATCCAGGGCCCTATTCAGGATTACCTTTAGTTCCAATGAGAATCTAGATATAGGGTTAAACATAAGTTTGGCGTAAGTCTGCTTGTCTCTTAATTGCCTGAATGCCTCTTTTTCATATTTATCTGTCGGCCATACCACAATGTTACCCCCCTTGTCAGCGGCTTTGATAACTACGTCCTCATAGGATTGCAGTTCTCTAATTGCTTGTCTCTGAGCAATTGTAAGATTGTCCCTATAACCAAACTTGGGTATCTGTTTAAGATCATCTACTACCAATTTGGTAAATATTTCTACCTGAGGGCACAGTGACAAGGGGGGAAACTTGGTCGATTTAGGTAGGGCCGACATGGGAAACTTACTTCTCACAGTGTTCTGTTCGCATAGTAATTCTTCCAGTGCTGATAGCGCCTCCCTTTCCATCTCGCTATCGATTGTGAATGCACCATGACCCCTATTATGCAATTTTTGGAGAACAAGTTTTCTAGCGAACAGATGCAAATCTTTTAAAACTGTGAAAAAATCAAAAGGGGCAGTAGGGGAAAACGTTAACCCTTTACTCAGAACCTCCCGTTGGGCATCAGAGAGGGAATGTGAAGATAGGTTAATTACCTCTAAATCGTTACCGGATCTCTTCTCCTGTTGTGGAATAGTTGTCTTTTTGCGCTTGGCGTTCCTATCGTATTGTCTTCTTGGCATATAGGTACCCGGATTATTACCGGTGCCACCAGCAGTCATCGCATCCCTTGTTCTTCCCGGCTCATCACCAGAGGTGCGTGAGGACATTGAGGAAGATCTTGAGCGTGATATGGGTCTTGATCTCTCATAATTAGATCGCCATTTATACACTCTATTAGATTTGTAGTCTTGCACATCTCTTTGAAATTTGCCTGCTTTTACTGTGCATATCTCTTTTTCCCATTTGGCGTAATCTTTATCCAAGTCTTCCTGCCATTTGGCTAGAGTCTCAGTAGAGAACTCTTTTTTAAGATCCAGTTGCATCCCATCTATAGCTTTTTCCATTTCTAGTAGAGTATTACAGTTTGATTGAATCAAAAGATTCATAAACCCTCTAGAGCAGGTATCTGCCAGCTCCTCCCATTTCTTTTTGAACATGTCGTTCTCTATTTCAAAGGAGGGAAACACCTGGACCCTTAGGCCCCTCGGTATCAGCCCTCTGGATATATACTTCTCCAAGAAAGCTTTATTCCACCACAGCCTCGTTCTTTTATTGAGGAGTGTTTTAAGTTTAACACTACGTTCTCTGATGTTAGCACTACCAGCATCTAAAAACAAGTTAGAGTCCTCCTTAAAAATCCTATCTAGTTGCGCGAGCCATGACTGATCACGTGCTCGAAAATCCATATTAGGCTGGATGCCAGTCGCTGTGAAAAACACACAGAAAATTAATTATAACTAATGGTATCCATAAACAAGTGGTATTTTTGGGCTAGGTAATGTTCCTAGGAACAACCTCCCATATGTGTTAATACGGCAACTCTATGATACATATATACACACGAGAAGAACAGAGTCTATAGCCAATATATATTAGAAAAGTATCAATACAAAGCTTTATTTAAATATACATAATAGACAGACATTTAAAAGACGTATAACAGTAGGAGGACTCAATCAAAAAATGACATAGAGACACATCAGGAGAGCCAAGGTGTGTATAATAAACCTTGAACGTATGGGTTTGGGGCAAGACTAACACTAATGTGGCATGAGACTAGTTAGATCTATTTACAGTCTTAGATGCTGTTTAAAGGGCATAAATGGTCCCAAAAACGAACATCAGAAATGAGGGTAATGGGTCTGAAGCAGACCCTATGTGAAAGAATTGCTAGGATAGTCTTACCCATAAAAAGTCCTTAGGCTAAGTCCTGATGGTCACTGTGTGCGCCCCGACGCGCGTTTCGCAGATGTCCGCTTCCTCAAGGGGGTGTAGTGTGTCTGGCCAGGAGGCACCCTATATACCCTATCTACCCAGGTGTATTCTATCTGTGTTCCGTCCCGTCCAAGCGTAATTGGCGCGCATCCGACGGCGAAACCGGAAGTGTGGCATGCCCCACTTCCGTCCTCCAGTGCTGCGGCGCACATCCGGTCTCTGGTCGCGTACCAGATGATCCGGACATGCGCACCGCACTCTAGGAGAGACGGGCGTGGCCTCACCCAGTCCCGGCTGCACACGTCAGAGGCGCGCACCCGATTGGACAGAACGGAACACTACGTACATGTAAGTATAGTTGGGACATATCAAAACCCTTATTGATGCAGCATAATCTCTCTATCTTCACAATTAGGTGAAGTTTGACCAGGAAATACAGATGATTTACATCTGATACGTTTTTACCCAGCAGATGTTTTATTATTGTGTACCTCATCAGGGGCCGATTTCTACCGGAACGCTGCTCATATTGTTTTTTTTAAAAATAAAAATAAATAATCAATTATGTATATTCGACTGCAAGAGTACTATAGAAAAAGTATATATATATATACATTAATGAGTGAATATAATAAATCAACTATGGACACATCTGTGCCTCACATTCAATAATATGAAAACCCTCAACATCAAAAGTACATAAGTCTTCAAAACACGTATACCAAGTAAACACCGTTAACAAACACATAAATATTTAAATATAAGTAGTGCATAAAATACATATGTTAGAGACTGTTGCCAACAGCAACAGTCATATAAGGTTGTCTGTGATTACGACAGGCAACTGAGTGTCGATGTAATTATACAAAAAAAATAATAAAAATAATAAATAAAATTGAAAAATAAAAAATAAAAAATAATAAAAGAATAAGCAGGTTACACAAATCAAGTCCTGGATATACATTATCCTCTTCGAGATTCGCAGCATAATGGGTCGTCCAATTATACAGGGCTTTAGTCAAGGTACAGGGATGCCTTTACTGGATACTGGCCAATACATCTCATACCTACTAAGAGAGTATATGCATTAAAAACTAAACACACAAACAATTCACAGTTTAAAAGTCATAAAACAATGATCTGCTGGTAGTATGGTTTACGGCTTCCTCATAAAAAAGGAGCAAAACTCAGCTGTTCATTTAGTCCAGCCGGTGCCATAGATCCTAGTTGCACAATCCACCTACATTCTTTCTGTGCCAGAACCTTCTTCACATTACCCCCCCTGATGCCACAGCGGATACGTTCAATTCCCCGGATTTTCAGGGACCTTGGGTTGCACCCATGATACATTTTAAAATGTCTAGGCAGGGTTTTGAGTTCAATTAGATCGTCGATTCCTCCCGCTGCAATAATATCTCGCACATGTTCTCTTGTGCGTATGCGTAGTTCCCTCGATGTTAGGCCTATGTAGACCTTGGGGCACCCGCACACAGCGTAATACACTATGTGTGTGGTACTGCACGATATATAGTCTCTGATCTCAAAAGACTTAGTACCGTCCACTGATTCGAACTTATTGGTTCTGCTAACGTTGGGACATGCAACGCAATTGCCACATGGATAGCAGCCCTTTCTTTGTCCCTGGGTTCCGAAGAAGTTAATTTTTTTGGGGATATAGTGACTTTGGACCAGGATATCTCGGAGATTCCTGCTTCGCCTAGCCGTCATTGTCGGTTTGTCACTCAGACATAGGGCCAGAGTAGGTTCAGACCTTAGAATTGGCCAATGTCGCCCTAAGATGGTCCTTACTTCATCCCATCTGCTGTTATAAGTGGAGATGAACCTAACGGCTGTTTTTCCCACTATGGGTATCTTATTTCTCAGCAAATTGGCACGAGGGGTCTTTTTGGCTCTCCGGTACCCTGCTTTGATAGACCTGTTACTGTACCCCCTGTCTTCAAATCTATATCTCAAATCCTGAGACTGATGTTCGAACAGATGGTCAGTAGAGCAGATCCGCCTCATCCTGAGGAATTGACCAACTGGGATGGCTTTAATGGTGGAAGGAGTGTGAGAGGAGGATGCATGCAGCAATGAATTAACGGATGTTGACTTACGGTAGACATCCGTCTGTAGGAAGCCACTTGCATCCGTGAATATTGAAAGGTCCAAGAACTCAATCTTGGATGAATCAAATGAGTAAGTCAGTTTCACATTCATCTGGTTGGTGTTAAGTTGCTGCATGAAATTCCTCAACTCACACTCCGAACCCTGCCACACAAACAGTATGTCGTCAATATAACGGAGCCAGCACTGCACATGGTCCGCGGCACGAGCGCCATCCCCATGAAAAACCTGCCTCTCCCAAAGACCGAGAAACAGGTTTGCATAGGATGGCGCACATGCCGCGCCCATGGCAGTGCCTTGAATCTGTAAATAAAAGTTGTCCTTGAATACAAAGATATTATGGCTCAAAACATACTGGAGTAGCTCCACAATGAGTTCACATAGTTCATCATCCCAGTTGCTAGTCCCCAGGAAGAAGCGGACCGCCTCCAGACCATCCCTATGTCTAATGCATGTATATAGACTCTCGACATCTGCCGTTACAAGGTACATGTCAGGTTCAATCTGAATCCCATCAATTCTTCCCAGGACGTCTGTTGTGTCCTTTACATGAGATGGCAGTTCTGTCACCAACGGCTTTAAGTAGTGATCGATAAATTTACATGTGGCTTCACATAAGCCTCCCATACCTGACACAATAGGGCGTCCTGGGGGTTCCATCAGATTTTTGTGAATTTTGGGCAAAAAGTAGATTGTAGGTATTTTGGGGTCCTCAGTCAATAATCCCTCACAGATCTTCTTGGTAATAATTCCCTTATCCAGGGCCCTATTCAGGATTACCTTTAGTTCCAATGAGAATCTAGATATAGGGTTAAACATAAGTTTGGCGTAAGTCTGCTTGTCTCTTAATTGCCTGAATGCCTCTTTTTCATATTTATCTGTCGGCCATACCACAATGTTACCCCCCTTGTCAGCGGCTTTGATAACTACGTCCTCATAGGATTGCAGTTCTCTAATTGCTTGTCTCTGAGCAATTGTAAGATTGTCCCTATAACCAAACTTGGGTATCTGTTTAAGATCATCTACTACCAATTTGGTAAATATTTCTACCTGAGGGCACAGTGACAAGGGGGGAAACTTGGTCGATTTAGGTAGGGCCGACATGGGAAACTTACTTCTCACAGTGTTCTGTTCGCATAGTAATTCTTCCAGTGCTGATAGCGCCTCCCTTTCCATCTCGCTATCGATTGTGAATGCACCATGACCCCTATTATGCAATTTTTGGAGAACAAGTTTTCTAGCGAACAGATGCAAATCTTTTAAAACTGTGAAAAAATCAAAAGGGGCAGTAGGGGAAAACGTTAACCCTTTACTCAGAACCTCCCGTTGGGCATCAGAGAGGGAATGTGAAGATAGGTTAATTACCTCTAAATCGTTACCGGATCTCTTCTCCTGTTGTGGAATAGTTGTCTTTTTGCGCTTGGCGTTCCTATCGTATTGTCTTCTTGGCATATAGGTACCCGGATTATTACCGGTGCCACCAGCAGTCATCGCATCCCTTGTTCTTCCCGGCTCATCACCAGAGGTGCGTGAGGACATTGAGGAAGATCTTGAGCGTGATATGGGTCTTGATCTCTCATAATTAGATCGCCATTTATACACTCTATTAGATTTGTAGTCTTGCACATCTCTTTGAAATTTGCCTACTTTTACTGTGCATATCTCTTTTTCCCATTTGGCGTAATCTTTATCCAAGTCTTCCTGCCATTTGGCTAGAGTCTCAGTAGAGAACTCTTTTTTAAGATCCAGTTGCATCCCATCTATAGCTTTTTCCATTTCTAGTAGAGTATTACAGTTTGATTGAATCAAAAGATTCATAAACCCTCTAGAGCAGGTATCTGCCAGCTCCTCCCATTTCTTTTTGAACATGTCGTTCTCTATTTCAAAGGAGGGAAACACCTGGACCCTTAGGCCCCTCGGTATCAGCCCTCTGGATATATACTTCTCCAAGAAAGCTTTATTCCACCACAGCCTCGTTCTTTTATTGAGGAGTGTTTTAAGTTTAACACTACGTTCTCTGATGTTAGCACTACCAGCATCTAAAAACAAGTTAGAGTCCTCCTTAAAAATCCTATCTAGTTGCGCGAGCCATGACTGATCACGTGCTCGAAAATCCATATTAGGCTGGATGCCAGTCGCTGTGAAAAACACACAGAAAATTAATTATAACTAATGGTATCCATAAACAAGTGGTATTTTTGGGCTAGGTAATGTTCCTAGGAACAACCTCCCATATGTGTTAATACGGCAACTCTATGATACATATATACACACGAGAAGAACAGAGTCTATAGCCAATATATATTAGAAAAGTATCAATACAAAGCTTTATTTAAATATACATAATAGACAAACATTTAAAAGACGTATAACAGTAGGAGGACTCAATCAAAAAATGACATAGAGACACATCAGGAGAGCCAAGGTGTGTATAATAAACCTTGAACGTATGGGTTTGGGGCAAGACTAACACTAATGTGGCATGAGACTAGTTAGATCTATTTACAGTCTTAGATGCTGTTTAAAGGGCATAAATGGTCCCAAAAACGAACATCAGAAATGAGGGTAATGGGTCTGAAGCAGACCCTATGTGAAAGAATTGCTAGGATAGTCTTACCCATAAAAAGTCCTTAGGCTAAGTCCTGATGGTCACTGTGTGCGCCCCGACGCGCGTTTCGCAGATGTCCGCTTCCTCAAGGGGGTGTAGTGTGTCTGGCCAGGAGGCACCCTATATACCCTATCTACCCAGGTGTATTCTATCTGTGTTCCGTCCCGTCCAAGCGTAATTGGCGCGCATCCGACGGCGAAACCGGAAGTGTGGCATGCCCCACTTCCGTCCTCCAGTGCTGCGGCGCACATCCGGTCTCTGGTCGCGTACCAGATGATCCGGACATGCGCACCGCACTCTAGGAGAGACGGGCGTGGCCTCACCCAGTCCCGGCTGCACACGTCAGAGGCGCGCACCCGATTGGACAGAACGGAACACTACGTACATGTAAGTATAGTTGGGACATATCAAAACCCTTATTGATGCAGCATAATCTCTCTATCTTCACAATTAGGTGAAGTTTGACCAGGAAATACAGATGATTTACATCTGATACGTTTTTACCCAGCAGATGTTTTATTATTGTGTACCTCATCAGGGGCCGATTTCTACCGGAACGCTGCTCATATTGTTTTTTTTAAAAATAAAAATAAATAATCAATTATGTATATTCGACTGCAAGAGTACTATAGAAAAAGTATATATATATATACATTAATGAGTGAATATAATAAATCAACTATGGACACATCTGTGCCTCACATTCAATAATATGAAAACCCTCAACATCAAAAGTACATACGTTCAAGGTTTATTATACACACCTTGGCTCTCCTGATGTGTCTCTATGTCATTTTTTGATTGAGTCCTCCTACTGTTATACGTCTTTTAAATGTTTGTCTATTATGTATATTTAAATAAAGCTTTGTATTGATACTTTTCTAATATAGTTTTGCCTCACTGTTGGGGTGGCTAAGTCGGTCCATGAGGCCGTATCCACGGGATCTTCCTTAGAGCCATAGATTCAACCAATTGGTCTCTCAGTCGGTCAGCTGGAGCATATTGGTTCAACTTTCTTTCAGCGCCCTTAAATGGGATTATAAAGGGGGCACTCAGGGTTCGGGAGCAACTACTAGTTTTTTTTTTATTAAAATGGTGTCTATCATGGTGGTAGACTTTCTTTAAAGGAAAAAAAAAATCTGAGAACAGCTATCAGTACACTTTTCATTTGGGACTGAGAGGCCTAAGGACCATTTTAGGCACCAGAGTTGGGTGCGCCTGCAACCTCTTCAATCCCTAAGGACAAACCGCTAGCATGGAACAATGATCTTCTTCATCTTGATCCACTTTCTTAAGTACGTTGCAATTCTTCTTTTTTATTATTATTATTATTATTATTATTATTATTATTAATAATAATATTGTCACTTTTATTTTGAACATTGCTGAATGCCTTGTGTTCAGAGTTTTTCCCGCACTGTGCAATCCTTACCGGCAGCGGTACATGTACATGTTACTGTTCTATTTATCACAATGTTTGTAGTTCCAATAAATTGCCATTTATATTGCCCAACTAACTATGTGTTGTCCAACTTTCCAGCCTCTGCACTGAAACCCTCAGAAAATGGGAGGAGGACGTGTAACAGCGGAGGGCCTGGAGATTATATGCGACACGTGCAATAAACTCTTATTATTAAACAAATCTAGGATTCTTCCTCCCTCATAATGAGCAAAGTCTGTTGTACTGCCGAAAATACATCATCCCGGGCAATTTATTATTACAGCCTTGCTTATCTCTTCATTTAAAAGATCAAAATGGAACATATACACAAGACTATGGAAACCAGGGGCAGAGAACATGCTGCAGACATTTTTCCAATGATATTATGTTTTAATACTATCTTATACATAGCTATATACAGTAAAATTCCTTTAATATGGCAACTAATAATGGAGAAAGTCTGAAAATCTGATACATGATTCCCGCGCAGAACTGCAATATAATGTGGGACACCTGCCATATAAGAAGACATCATTATTATAAATGACACCTGGTAGGTGGGGGGGTGGGTCACATATTTTGCATTGGGTCCCAGGAGCTTCAAAGTACTGGCTGTATTTGCATGTATTTAACCACTGGACCTTGTTGCAAAATCTGTAACATAGCCCCTAACTATCAGGCGCTATGTATATCACCGCCAGTGGGTAACTTAGGTCAGATTGTACATGTGCAGCACCCCTAAACAGACATCTGATACAGGTGTTTGTGGTTTTTTCTGACAATGGTCCCATCAATATATGGCAGGCGGGAAAAAAAAAACAATCTTTTTCATACCCTGAGGATCATTATAGTATTTGAAGGTTTTGTGGGCACAACACAAATGTTTCCTCTGCCACCCAACTTTAACAATCACATGTGAGACAACCCAAACTTATATGTAATGTCGGGGTAGGGAGACAGACAGGTGAGCCCTAATCTACCCGCCACTCAGTCCCTGCCTACTTGCAACGACCCGCCCTAGGCGACGGGGTACAACTGGGCGACGGTCCCTACACTCAATAGGTGCACGACAGACAAACAGACAAGGGTACAAAGAAGCCGGGGAAATGGGGAAGTTGCCCACGGGAACACCGTGAGCAACAAGCGAGGTGAACGAGCCGAGTCAAACCAGGAGATGAGCGAGGTACAAAAACGCAGAGCAGAAGAGTGGTCAGAAAAGCCAAGGTCAATAACAAGCAGAGGGTAGTAGTTCAAGAAGCTGCAGCAGGGCCAGGAAACCAGCAGAGAAGAATCACAAGCAAAGGAGGAACAGGAAAGGCAGGTATAAATAGACAGAGGGCGGGAGCTAGCTCCGTCTGGCCAGGCTGTGATAGGCTCTCCCACTCCTAAGCCTGCCATCCTGAGTGGTGGAAGATGGAGTCAGTCTCACAGACATAGAAGCAGGTGCAGACTGATTACCTATGGGCGTTGACACAGAAGCTGTGTCTGGCAGATCCTTTACACTATAACTTTATTTTCTATTAGTGCCCAGTGCCATTACTAGCTCTGAGTGGTTTAAACCTCACAACTATATTGGTTCAAAAGTTTTTTTATTTCCGTTTTCATACAGGATGTCCCTGCGTGAATCACCCACTACCGGTAAAGGATACAAGTCGGAATGCCATATGGACTGTTTATGGAACATTATGAACTAGTTCCAGAATAGAGTCGTCCTTTTCAAGGCGAATGCTCTATAATGGACACAGGTTGAAGTGTTACCCTCACCTAGGGTAGTTGTGCGATATCCAGGCACAACTCTGATTTAGCGCATGGAAGTGATGTAGTTGCTGCTGCTTCCTAGCCGGTGGGACAACAGGGCTCTACCACGTCGTTTAGCTTTCAAACAGGAAAAAAAGGGAAGCTGAATAGCGCTACATCATCAAAACAAGAGGTCATCAAGCTTGTTAGTAGTAATTCAGCTTTTAATAAGGAGAAGCGTTTCGACACCGGACCCGCATCTTCATCAGACCATTCCTAAAAGGAATAGGAAATATAAGGAACTTCATCCTTATATTTCCTATTCCTTTTAGGAATGGTCTGATGAAGACGTCGGTCTGGTGTGGAAACGCGTCACCTTATTAAAAGCTGAATTACTACTAACAAGCTTGATGACCTCTTATTTTGATGATGTAGCGCTATTCAGCTTCCCTTTTTTTCCTGTTTGAATGCTATAAAAAAGGGTCAGTACAGGGCGACTTATGGCATTCATTTCCTTTCCTTTTTAACTCCTTCCCGTCGTAAACAACGTTCAGATTTTAATTTTATTTTTTTCCTCCCCACCTTCCAAATGCCATAACTTCTTTATTTTTCTGTCGATATAGTCCTATGAGGGCTTAATTTTTGCGGGACGAGTTGCAGTTTTTCGTAGCACCATTTTTTCTGCCATATAATGTACTAGGAAATTGGAAAAAATTATTTGTGTGGTAGAAAATGAAAAACACAGCGATTCCGACATAGTTTTTTGCGCTTCGTTTTTACGTAATTCACTGTGCAATTAAAACAACATGTTAACTTTATTCTGTGGGTCAATACGATTACGGCGATACCAAATATATATAGTTTTTTCTATATTTTACTACTTTTACAAGTAAAAAACGAAGTGTAAAAAGTAAAATTTATTTTGTGTCGCCAAATTCTGAGAACCATAACTTTTTTATTTTTCCGTAGATTAAGTGGTATGAGGGCTTATTTTTTGCGAGATAAGCCGTAGTTTTTAATTAAACCATTTTAGGGTACATGCAACGTTTTGATTCAATTTCTCATTCCATTTTTTGTGGGAGATGAGGTGACCAAAAAAGAGAATTCTGGCATTTACATTTTTTTTAAATTCTCCGCGGCCACTTCCACCATTGCGTATGAGCCACGAACATGTATCCTGGTGAAGGTTCATACTATATCTCGCTATCCTGGAACAGAAAACGGTGGCATTGCTTCCCCTTTCTATTCCTTGTAGTAGAGAAACTAATTTTCTCATTCCTATCTGCCAGTATTGTGGTTCACCTTGCTCATGGGGAAGTAGGATGAGGTGAGGCCCTCAATTCACATGACAGCCCCAGGGTCTGTCCCTATGGCACGCACACCCTTGTCTCAATCCATAAGTCAGTTCAATTAGATCAATTTCCTCATCAGCAGCATGCGTTTTTATCTATTGTAGTCTTACTGTTGTCTTTCTTATGCCTGCTCTTTGACAGAATTATATGCAAGTTTTTTTGTTTTGTGTTGTTTTTGTATAGTATGACCCTTGTTAACCTTATGTTTCGAAAAGGGCACACTTGTTCTTTTTCTCATTCCGCCCTCCCACTTACTCAACAGTAAGACAATAGCTCCAAAACTTCAAGCCTACAAATGTCATCTCACTCTATCATTTTGGAAGAGGGAGCAAGTTGGCTGACAACTAATGTATTGAGCATCTCGATTCGAGGTGATCAAGGAGACTTGTGGGCTTCGGCAAACACCAGATGTTGATGCTCATCTGATTGAGCTGTTAATTTAACTGGAGTTTATTGAACAGTAATTAGGAGGAGGTCTATTAACATATAAGAGGATCAAACACACACAGAGGCAAAACAGCACTGTAACAAAGGGGAAACATGGGGCCAGCTGTGTTTTCACATCATCTGAAAGTGGAGAACAGTCAATTGTATAAGTGTGACGATATTTAATTGAATACCTCATTTCTGGATATAATGTATTGCTTGCGTCTCTTAGTTTGCCAATAAATGTTGACAAAATGCTAGGAATGAAAAGGAAATACAATACCTCATTAGGTGGAAAATGTATTTTCAATTATAACGGTTTCTAATATTTTGGTTGCATTATTTAAAACAGAGAAAATCCATAGACACTGTAATACAATTAGTGAGCTCCTTCTTAATAGAGGTAGATTAGTACTCAGGTCTCAAATGAATGTTGGAGGTGGTCGTGCAAGGAGGGTGTAGTAGAGTTTAGCAATTTCGTTGTTAAAGTGGTATTCCCAGAATCTACAATAATAATAATAATAATAATAATAATAATAATAATAACCTATCTATAGGATAGGTAATATTGTCTAATCGCTGGGGGCTGCATCGCTGGGACCACCACTAATTGTGAGAACGGGGTCCTGAACACCCCCTTCCTTCAGACTCCACCCTCACAGTGAGGAGGAGCTTAAATGGAGTGGCGGTTGAGCATGCACCTGCCGCTCCATTCAATGTCTATGGGACTGACGGAAACAGTTGAGCGCTGTACTTGGCTGTTTCCATCAGTCCCATAGACTTTGAATGGAGTGGCATTGTACGTGCTCAACCATCACTCCAGTCAATGTCCTCCTCCCTGTGGTCGAGTAGTAAGGAAGAACAGGGGGATTGGGACCCCCGTGCTCGGGATTGTTGGGGGTCCCAGCGATAAAATAATTATCATTTATCCTGTGAATAAGTGATAATTGTTAATTCTGGGAATACCCCTTTAACAGAATTAATTATATCCGTATTATGGATCAGTGTTGCATGGATCCATAATACAGCACTCATAGTCTGTCATGGGTCTACTGTACCTGCTATGGGCCCATACTAAGGTTTGTTTTCACAGGTTCCATTTGAATCTGTGATAAAAATATATCACATAAAAGTATTACTTCTATGGGAGAATACAATTCCTCACAGGGGTACCATATGATGGTATACACAGTGCCTGTGGGACTATGGACTTGTGGTGGGTCCATAATATATACCTGTAGGCACTCTGGGAAGCCGTAGTGGGAACACAGCTTTGCTGTTGTAATATATGTACCACTGTTTAATACATGCACTAAAAATTAATTTGAGTAGTACCATAAACTTGTAATAGACTTTGAATTGTAATATCTAGTTATATAGTAAAGTATTAAAGCAACTTTCCGGTGTAACTTTAGGTATGATGTAAATGCTGAATAGCTATGCTCAGCCCTGATTCTATTTTTGTGTCTAGGATCACCCCAACGGCTGTTAACAACTGCCGTAATCTCGGAGATAGTCAAGATGACGTTGAATTTTAGACTACTGCTTTCCTGCCCAGGCAATGTGGGGAAAATGGTAGACAGTGCAATAGACATCAGCACAGTGTATGTGAACGGTACAGTGACATCACTCAGCAACACCTGCCTGCCAATTCTATTCTGAAGCTGGAAGCCGGAAGAGGAGCTGCGGGGAAACGGAGAAGAGGTGAATATTCTTTTTTGTTATTTTCTAGCCCCCACCAGTGCTTAGTATACCCCATGGGGGACCTTTCTAAACTGTCAGGAGACTGGACAATTGCTTTAAATATCATATGATCTGTCCTCATAAGCTATAGATGCAGATGGCACAAAGGTTGTCACCCTGGTATACTAGAGTCCTGGACCACAAATCTGCCTAGTTATGCAGCAATATTTGGTTGAGGACTGTATCATTGTATAATGAGACAGATCTGCTATTGGAGAGTCTGGGGAAACTGGGTGACAACCTTGTAAAAGCTATAATGGCAGCAATATTGCTTGTCACCCAGCTTTTAAAGTAACGGATACAGTTTTTGAATTTTTAGAAATGATTAAAATGAAAAAGATGATTAGCTTTGGATTAGATGAAACGATAAAAAAAGAATGAATCCCTAATTCAAGTGTTTCCTCTGATAATTACATTTCACAATGTACTTTCTATTTAGTTCCTTTTACATAAATTCTAATAAAAGTGACTCAATTATTGGGGGGTCTCGGAGAGAACAGCTGATCCCACAATACTCTGCAACATCTTGTTACTGCTGAAAATAAGCACAGAAGTAGCCAAAAATTCACAGATACTGGCCAGGACTGGCTTATTCATTTAGCAGTTTATGTTCCCCCCGCTGTCTGTTAAAACTCAGTAACACAAACAGAAGGGTTCTTCCCTGCAGAGATATACAGAAGCTTCTTGGCTGCTTGTCATGGTCTGAGGTAAAACCCCATTAGCTGGGAGCCGTTTTAGAGCTATTTAGGTACTTGTAAAATGATAATCTGATTTCACCAAGTTGTATTCTGCGCCTTCTGGTTGGTATTTTCCAGTTCCACATGTGTCGTTAAATAATGAAATTCCGAACAGAGAACAATAATAGATTAAATATTTTACACATTCTAGAGTCAGTTCAAAAGCAAATAGTAATTCATGTAGTGCACTTTTATTTGTGGTTATAAGAGACGTGATCCCCTGAATAAATCAAACCCCCCCCCCCTTGTGACGGTCCATACAACTACCCAATCTTGGGACAGGAGGCAATTATTTACCAGCCTACCCCCTCTACCCTGTTCACTTGTTTGATAAAGTTCATACTGCCCATGTAAAGTGTTATTGGAGGCAGCCTGAGCAGGGTGCCTGTCTTCATTGGTTTCTGTAGCAGCTACTTGAGCGGACTGTATAAAATGTACATCCTTGTTCTACATTCTTTTTTGTGTAAAAAAAAATGAACTCACTGATATTTGTCCTGTAATTCTTACTAATCTACATTTGGTAGGTTGGCAAGAAGTAGGGAACATATGGATGGCAAAATGACTGAGCAATCAGACTACAAAGATTTTGTAGTCTTACTATGGGAATATACAGGTCTGCATAGGAGCTGTGAACACAAAACTCTAGGAGATTTTACATTTTTAATTTGACAGGCTTACAAAAACATGGCTGCTCCCTTCCAAAAATAATGCCACACCCAGGGGCGTAACTAGAGCATGCTGAGCCCCTTGCAATACTTGCGCATGGACCCCCCCCCCCCAGATCTGAAATCAGACCCCTAAATCAGAAATAGAAAAAAACAAAAAACTCAACATTTACTCAACATTCCCTACTCCTGGCTTCTCTTGCCTTCAGGGCCTGGTACACAAGGGCCCACTGCCACATCAGGCGCTGGAACGTGTTGCAGTGCATACAGGTTCCTGACACTGGGCAACGCGAGGACAATGTATGCGAAGCAGCACACAACTATCTGTTGCTGCCCGGCGTCAGGACTTTATCCAGCATCACGACTTGGCCCCCAGTGAGGCCCCTTCCTCTCTGGGCCCAGTCACTCCATGTGACTGCAATCGTTATGCCACTGTCCACAGGTTGTGTGTAGTATTGCAGCTCAGCCACATTCACTTCAATGGAGCTTACCTACAATACCACACACGACCCTGTGTCTGGAAGAAAGTTGTCATGTTTTTCTAATCTTTTACAACTCCTTTAGGAATATTTTCATTGGTTTCATCAGTGTATTATGGTGGTACTGTAGTTGCCGAGCAAAAGCCCAAACAAATTTGTACTCTTCTTATACTGCATCATACTCCTAATGAACAATAGCAATGGGAAACTCAGGCTGCTTCCAATAACACCATCAAAGAACAGTTTGTATTATTTACCTCACTTTATGTAGTCCTTTGATAAATATTTTTTTTATATATATTTAAAAAGGATTATGATCTGAGATACCTTGACAGGAGTGAATCCCCTCTCTTCTCTCTCCAATGCAGCATGCGTCAGATAGATCAACAGGGAGCCCGCGATGATGAACTGTGCGCAGGCTAAAAACAAGGTCAGGTCGTACCCAGTTTCTTACCGCCAATTCTTTAGGTAAATTTTTTTTTTATAAATGAGCTGCAGTTGGTGCAACAATGAAGCCAATCACACTTTCCTCAACACATTTGCAGATATTGGAAAAAGTGGCACTGGGGTTTCATAAAAATGGTGTCCAGCCTAAACGTAATATTTTTCAATATATTTACGCCAGTAAATACATTGATAAATCTGCCTCATTGTGTTTATTTATCTTTATATATTAAATATATACTATGAATAACAATTTCAATAAAAAAATTGTTGCAATTTGCATTCAAAAATATTATGAATTTATAATGCAATATCAGAAACATTGTTCTAATATTCTAAATATTGGCACAAACTAACCCAAATAACTAACCCAAATAACTGGTTATTTACATGTATATTTCACATTTTAATGTCGATGGGCCATTGATTTGTTTGTATAATATTAACATCGGTCACAGTGTATTTAGTGCTAATGTGTCATTACAATGTAACTAAAAGTAAACATTTACAGAGGCGACGCAAGCAGTGAATGGGAGCTCTGGGTAGGCACTGGATTATGCATTAAATTGTGCTAGTTTTAGTTTTTTTGTTCAGCCTGACAGCAAACACCTGGTGTATTTATTCCTCTCTGTCCATTCCTTCTCCACGTTGCACTTTCATCCCAGCCCCACAAGCACGCTCGCCACACAAGCACGCTCGCCACACTCCCGCAGGTTTAAAAATGCAAACATATGTTACCATTATTGTGAAAATCAGTTCTGTAAGCAGGAGTCTCTTTTTATTCATGACTGTCCACCCCCACCCCTCCTTTCTTCCTATCCATTTCCTAAGAGACATACGAGGTCAAGTGGATAACATTATCATCCCTTTCCCTGTGGATCTCCAAAGAAAAAAATGAATTAGCCCACTCATTGATAGGGTGAAATAGGACAACAGCAAGTAGTGACCCAGTGGGAATTCACAGACTGCAGGCAGCATTAAACCATTCTGAAAGAAAATTACATACTGCAGTCAGACATGGGCTGGTAGTTGGTCTTTTGAACTGCACATGACTGAATATAACTTCCTCAGGCTGTATGTTTTCCTTTAGGTACGAAATGGGAAATCCCTTATTGTAAATTAAGCTGTTGACCAATGTTTTTTGATAAAAGTAATTAAAAAAAAAAAAGTTACCGCAGGCAAACGGGAAGTTAAGATGTAAGAGATTAGCATTATGGGACTCTGGGGTAAAGCTTTTGTTCAGTAGAAGGAACCATGTTTTAGAAGCCAATGGATTTTCCTCCAGTCATTTGTATTGTAAGCCTAGTAAATAACAGTTAAAGCCGTACAAACGCGTTTATTTATCCTGCTTATCATTCCAGCATGAAGCTAATGAGTCCAATGAGACATGATACAAGATTAGCAATTATTTCATAGATGGAAGAAACATGTGTTCAGCTAGTAAGATGCTATGCAAAAATAGATTATTTATAGAGAAATATAAAATCTGACATTAGTAATGTTGACTGACAGATGATGACAGACAGAGCGCCACCAACCTTAATGTGTCACCGTTCAATGATCTCAAGGAGTCTCCAGTTTTATCATGTAGTTTCTATCGAAATTCGTGACATTAAAAAGTTTAACTTGTATTTTTAGGGGGAAAGTGCTCATTTTTGGGGATAGTGAAAAATGTTAATGGTTTTGTCAACATCAACGTAATTATTTATATATATATAAAAAAAAAAAAAAAATATATATATATATATATATATATATTTATATTTATATACACAGTCAAGTCACATTATTATGAGCACCAGCTAATATCAAGAGTAACCGCCGCGTGCAGTACGGACAGCAGCTAGACGGGCGGGGAGTGACTCAATAAGGTGCTGGTAGGTTGTCTCAGGTATCTGGAGCCATGCTGACTGCAGTGCATCCCACATTTGCTGGAGGGTGCGTGGGGGAGGAACCATAGAGCGAACAAGATGATGGAGCTGGTCCCATAGATGCTCAATTGGGTTCAAACATGGTGAATTAGGGGTCAGGGAAGTACTTGGAAGTCTTGGTCGTGCTCTTCAAACCACTGTCGGACATTTCTAGCCACGTGACATGTCACATTTTCTTACTGGAAGATTCCATCTGCCCCAGGGAAGACAAACAGCATGTATGGGTGGACGTGATCTACAACGATGGATTCATACCCAAATCGGTTCCTTCCACATGGATGAGTGAGCCCAGAGAATGTCATGAAAAAATTCCCCAGACCATAACGCTGCCGCCACCAGCTTGTGCTCTTCCAGCAATGGTTGCATGGTGTTTGTTCTCTGATGTTTCTTACCTGACACGCCAACATCCATCCGTTCGATGAAGCAGAAAACGTGACTCATCGGAGAAGGGAACACTTTGCCAATCATCGGTGGTCCAATTCCGATACTGCCGTGCAAATTGAAACCTTTTTTCCGATGCACCTTTGTTAGCATAGGAGCAGTGACCATCCGTCTGCTTCAGAGTCCCATACGCAGTAGGGTTCGCTGAACTGTTGTTTTAGACACACGTCTGGTAGCTCCCTGGTTGATTTTCACTTTGAGCTGCTCCACTGTAGCGTCTCGTTCAGCCCTCGTGCACCTTCGTAGCCGACGTTCACCTCTCATATGAATGGCACGTGGTGCTCCACAGTTTCCACGTCTGTTATTCACAATGGTGCCATTTGTCCACTCACGATACATTTTCACCACAGCAGCATGCGAACAGTTGACAAACTGCGCTGTGTGAGAAATACTGCCACCTTTGGCCCGAAAGCCAATAATCATCCCTTTTTGCAACTCTGATAAATCACCCCTTTTATCCTTGGCAACAACGAGTGATATGTGTTCAGACAGTCTATCACACACCTTATATACCCACCAAGCCAGCCCAAGACATCATTTCCTTTATGGGCTACCCGCTGCCAACGTCAAAAGTAGGAGGTGGTCATAATAGGGTGACTCGACTGTGTACGTATATGTTTATATAGCTACAATTTATTCCTCATCACTGTATAAAAATTGTCATATTATTCCCAGTCAGAATCTTAATTTCCTTTCTCAAACACACACACACTATGGCCTATTTTATAGGAAGTCAATTTACCTATCAGTATGTTTTCCTGAGATTTGGAAAAATACCTGCATCTGAAAGAGGCGGGCAAATGTAGATTAAACTGTTTTCTACATTTTTAGTTGCCTCTTATGGCAGTATTTAAAGACTATGTAAAGCTTTGCATACTTTAAAAAAAAAATAAAACAACATATCAAGGTATTTTAAACAACTTTTTAATTGTTTTTTTATTTAAAAAAAAATTACTTTTTGGGATACAGCTTCTTTGTATCCTGGATACATAGAAGCTGTATCTTGCACTCAAACCTGAATCCATCAGGTCAGCGGGATTGGTGGCTTCAGTGACAGCTGGTCCTGCGTGTCTCTGACACCCAGGATCCACCTGTTATCGATCACATGTAAATTCAACGCTGTCACAGAAGTCGTCAGTCCCACTGACCTGATGGATTCGGGTTTGAGCGCAAGATACAGCTTCTATGTATCCAGGATACATTCAAGTTGGATCTCAAAAAGTAAACTTTTTTTTTTTTTTAAATAAAAAACAATGAAAATGTTTTTAAAATATATTGTTTTATTAAAAAAAAGAAAAAAGTATGCAAAGGTTTACATAGCCTTTAAGGCAGCCATTATCCTAGAGAAGAACAGTAATATTGTTACTTTTTTTAGGATTCTCATTTCTCCAATGCAGGAAAGTTATCAATATTGTTATAAAATGCAAGATTTTATGTTGGGCCATAATGTCATAAATTCTGACAGATTTATCAAAATGACACATGGTATAATAAATTTGGTACAATTTGCTAGAATTGTTAGAAACTTTTCTAATGCCAACTTATGGCTAGCATAGTTAACACCAATATTTAATGCAAAAAAAATATGGTTATGTACCAGTATGTTTTCCAAGTTTTTACAAAAATTTGTGCCATTATTCTGGTCCATTTTGTTCAGTAATTCTCCCTCAATGTATTTTGAAAATAATTTTTCCTATTGGCTAACAGCAAAAATGTTGCCGCAATGTTTTTTATTCACAAAATAAAGGGGGCCTCTGGTCTCAGACGGCAGATATAAGGAGTAGAAGAGAATAGGCACTTTGAAATTCTTTGTTCTTGTGGGAGATAATCACTTGCCCTATTAAAGTAAACATAATGGAATAGGGTTTATTGAGGAATCGGGAGACATAGTAGTTGAGCGGACGAGCGCTAGGGGGACTAATGGAATGTATAAAAAAAAAGGGAAATAAAGTTTTTAGTAGTGAAAAAAAAATATTAAAAGTTAAAAAAAACAACTTTTTCCTGTAAAGTAATGTAAAAAATAAAAGAACAAAATTGGTATCGCTGCGTTTGTAAAAGTCTGAACTATTACAATATAGCGTTATTTAATGCGCACAGTCAATGTCGTAAAAAAATAAAACATTTACACCGCCAAAATCGCTGTTTTTTGGTAAATTTAGCTCTAAAAAAATGGAATAAAAAGTGATCAAAAAATTGTATGTACCAAAAAATTATACCGATAAAAACGACAGCTCATCCCACAAAAAATGAGCCCTCACACCGCCCAAGCCACGAAAAAATAAAAACAGTATGACTCTCGGAATGCGGTGACACGAAAAAAATAAATTTAAACAAAAAGTTTATTTGTTTTTTTTTTAAAAAGTAGTCAAATATATAAAAGCCTATATAAATTTTATATCGCCCTAATCGTATTGAGCCACAGAATAAAGTTAAGTTGTCATTTTTACCGCACGGTGAAAGCCGTAAAAACGAAACCCAAAAAATAATGGAGGGATCACAGTTTTTTCCAAATTCAGCCCGCAAAGAATTTTTATAGTTTCCTAGTACATTATATGGTACTTTAACTGCTACCAATAGAAACCACAACTCTATTGACGGAAAAATAAAAGAGTTATGGCTCTTGGAAGGTGGGGAGTGAAAAACGAAAAAAATTAAAATAAAAAAATGGCTTTGTCCTGAAAGAGTTAACTATATGTTTCATATTAAAATAATTATTTTTTTCAATACGCATTTAGAAATACCCAGGTTTGTGGGTTCACAAAAATGACATCACTAAATATGTGGCTGAACAATTCTGAAATTGTTATGTATTTAACAGATATGTGTGTTTTATTTTACTTTTCAGTTTTGTGTATTGTGTAACAAAGCCGCCGACTTCTCTCACTCCAATTGCAGAGCTACAAATCTCATGTGGTGTTAGCCTGTCAAGAAGCTGTCAAACAAGCTTGATGACTTCATTCAGCGGGTACAGACGGCAAAATCAGATTAGCTCTAGAACAGAGAAATGCAAATGATAATACAAATACAATGCAAAACAATAGACCATGTAATAAAGGAAGGAGAACATAGGTGTATGAATCAAACAAAAATCTGTCTGATTTTTACAGCAGACATTAAAACTAGAGTGTGCCATAGATAATTGGAAAGAAAAAGTGGATGAAGTGCATTTGTATTCACAAGAGACAAGAAAATCTGGGGTTTGGGGGGGGGTAGAAATAATATATGAAATGGGTAGATGACATCACTGTACAACACACAGTAGGAAGAGCTCTTATTGGCACTGATTAGTATACAGTCCAAAAAATGTAAATAGTTCACAGATCTAAAGATCCAGTGATGCGTCCACAATCCCATAGTGATCTGCTACAGTTTCACCTGACCCATGGCTGGTCTTCGGTTAGATGGCACCCTGTGTGGAATTTCATTTGGCACCCACCCGCCCTCGATTGTTTGTGTGGCAGGGCGCTGATGGGCAGGCAGAGGGAATTCCCCCTTCCTTTGTCAAGCTATTTAGATGCTGCTAGTGACCACGGAATCAAGAGATTAAATAGCCGGGATCAGCGTTTTCTCTGATCCCTGCTGAGTAGGACCCCCCCCCCCGCTCTAAATCACAGCTCCTGTGCCCATACGATCATCCTGCCGTAAATGTACGTCATGGAGCCTCTAGGTAATGCAATCTAGGCCTTATATTCTTATATTTACGTGCGGATTAGTAAAGGGGCTAGGATATGTACTGTACAGTTCAATATACAGTACACATACTAGTGCTTGATATAAAAAAAGAAAAGAGAGAGATGGCGCACCTCTAAGGTGATAACGTACTTTAAGAGAATATAATCTGTACAAGTGAATCTGATTGACTCACCTGATAATGTTGTGCGGGATCGTCGGCACAACTCAACTTTGATGCATATCGGGTGTATTCACCCTGGTATCAGCACACTGAGCAAGCCTCCGGAGCAGACCCTCGGTGTGTAGCTCCAAGATTGGAGTTCCTGCCGTTGTCAGGTAATTGTCAAATGAAGAACGTAGAAAAGATATAACATACACTTATCTTTTGTGTACTCCCACAATGAACCTTTACCATGACCATCTGATCTGGGCGTTAACAATAAGACATGGGTATTTAATGTGATCCTTGTGTCCAAATTCTATATGCCTGACGAAGACCTCAGTGTGAGGTTGAAACGCGTTGCAGCACCTGTATTTTATACCTTTTAGCATGTCCACCAAATAAATTGTTTTTAATACTATCCGATTGTGGACTCACTGAACTATCCACACAAGAGTGCCGATACAACGAGCATCTTTTCTACGTTCTTCATTTGACACATACACATACTAGTGATGTTGCATTATTTCTAGGATTTCTAGTAAACCTCTAAGTAATACAGGGTCAGTGTGCTCACTGTACAGTAGAATTCCCCTATCTTACATTAACGAGAAGAGACAGGTATGGAATTATCACGTATTCACAGTAAAAGGACATATATATAGAACTTTAGGAACATTTACTCAATATTATTGAAATATTATTATTATTGAAATATAATTATATATCGCCAAATAACCATGGTTGACGCTCTGTCCATGAACGATTTTGCTCACATATTCAATCAAATTGGTAACGCAGCACAGTAGGAAAGACGACCATTTACACCTAACAATTGAATAACTTATACCGATCTTTTTCAGGTATGTACAATATTGTTATTGCATATCATTGATTGTTCTATACATTTATGCTGGGAAATAATCACTAGAAATGCATAAAATATTTTAAATTGTAACAAGAATTTTAAACAGGCTTTTACTTGTAAGGCTCTGTTCACATTTGCGTTGCAGGGTCTGTTATTGCTTCCACAGACACCCCGACAGAAAGCCGACTAAACCAATTAAAGTTAATGGGTTCCATTGGCCGCCGGTGGTGTCTGTGGTGCAACGGAACCATCACTTCTGTCTTTTCTTTGTTCTGCTCCTCTGACGGAGCAGTAAAACGGAAACCCCCGACGCAGATGTGACCAGAGCCTAAGGACTGAAGATCTCCAGGAAACTTTAAGCCAGAGGAGTCACATTGATAACCTATGTTCAGTATAATTGATAACCTATGTTCAGTATAATTGATAACCTATGTTCAGTATTATTAATAACCTATGTTCAGTATTATTGATAACTTATGTTCAGTATTATGCCTCTAGTCTTGTGAGTTTCCACATTAAAGAAGAACTCCAACACTAAGTTCCCATTTCTGTCTTTGGCAGCTTGCACCAGAAATTTTATTTGGGAGTATCACTACTAAGTATAACCCTCCTAGTGTATGATGAGTGGCAACACTTAATCTGTTAACATTCATCTGTGTCACCCGCCAGCCACAGCCTGTGTTATAAGTGTATAACCAGGCATATTTGGATATTAAAGAAGATATCTCATATTGGACATTGGAGGCATATCACTAGGGTATGCCACCAATGTCCAATCGGCAGGGTCTAACTGCAATAAACCTGCCAGTTGCTGAAATGAAGTGGCAGCAGTGCTAAAATAGTATTGTGACTGTAGCGTCCACGGCCGCAGACCGTCGGGATTACTTACTCCCTGACAGCCGCAGCCATGGATCTGTGAGCGCTGGCCCTTATCTCCTCCCCAGGAGAATCTTCCGCTCCGTTCTGCTGTGTCCCGTAGGGTGCGCACATGAAAAGAATCATCAATTAACCCATGATCACCCTGGACTATAACAAGGGCTCTGCCCTTTCACTCATTGCCTAAGCGTTGTTGTGTTTACCCGTGTTCTTGCAAATGGTCCCTTAGTGTTATCCTGTTCCCAGTGTTCCCGTACCTGCTACCTGTATTCTGTACCCCGTGCTACCGTTGTTCCTGTGCCTTTGAAAGTTGGAGTTATGTTGTGCCATCGGTCACGCCTGCTGTGTTACACCACGCCTGGTGTCTGCTGCCAAGGTCCCATCTGAGCCTAACCATCGCTACTGTCTGAACTACTACAGGTACCCTTGTGCTTGGACTATATAGACATTGACTTGGTACACTGTTTTGCCAGCTGCTATCCCGCTACGGCGGTACGGCCCAGTGGGTCCACATACCCACAGATTAAATTCTGTCTATGGTCATGTGATGTACACACAGGTGCTGGGATCGTTACAAGATACAAACTGTCACTGTAACAATCCCAGCACCTGTGTGTCCATCACATCACCAGGACATAATTTAATCCACTGGAAGTAAACAATGAATGTTCCTACTGAATAACAACAATCAGAGATCTTGAAAAATTGGAGGAATTAATACAGGAAGTATATTGGAAAATTATGTAACTTTTAATTATACAAAAGATAACATTCATTTGCTGAAACCGGACAATCGGAGTTGTCCAGCTGACAGGAGATGATGTGGCACAATGGTTTTGGACCACCACTGCCACTTCAGTCTTGTCTTAGGCAGGGAATCTGACTGCTGTGACCTCCGTCATTCTGACATTGGTGGTAATTTGCTGCTAATGTCTATAATGAGACAACCCCTTTAAATATGTACCACCAAATGATTAATTACAAAGGTAAACTAGAGTGCTGGACTATAGAAATTCCTGGACTATCACGGCATTGTATTATCGTTGCATATCTTTTCTTGTATCACTGGTAAATTTGTATTCTAATTTTAAGGTATTAATGGAAACCTGTTAAATCTATATTACACGGAATAGTGCTTTCCAGGATTCTAAAGACAAAAATGTTATTTCTTGTCATTGAATTAGGTTTGGCCCAATGCATTGTGGGATACTGAAATAACGTCTGGAATTGGCCATTTTCTTGAAGTTTGTTTATTAAATATGGATTAAGGATTAAATATTAAAGCAGCGTTTGAAATCAGATTAGTCATTGCCTACTTTGGAGCTATAACTGCATGGTCTGCAATTCTGCTTTCTTCATGAATGAATAAAAGGGCAAAATAAAAGAGATTATTTAAATGTACCTTCAAGTACGGAGACATTTCTTCATTTTATCATTAAAGCTTCTGCTGTGTAACATCCTTATCACGTGTTTCTACAAAGATCTGCAAAGACTCATTGTATTTATGCAATTATCATTCAATTCCTTACTCCGAAATCTTATGTCTCAAATTCTTGCTACTTCAGTAGTTCCAATGCTGTTTTGGAAGACAACAACCACATGATCCGTATGCAAACCCAAAACAAAAACTTCAACCCATAACCTCAGCATCACTTTTGGGCCAGCAGTGGAAACATGTTTGTAGGGGCTGCAGGTTTACATTGCGATGAACCGTGAAATCCTGTGAATTAAAGGGATTGTACAGGATTTGAAAAATATGACAACTTCCTTCTAAAAACAGTGCCACACCTATATACAGGTTGTGAGTGGTATAGCACCTCAACCCCATTGCTGAGCTGCAATACCAGTGGCATAGCTTTTAAAAGGAAAACAGTCATGTTTTTAAAAGCCTGTACAAAGTATTTTATTAAAGGTTATGTACACCTTTGAAATAGTTTTTATTTTTAGATACAGCTGCTTTGTATTCTGTATGCAGAGCAGCTGTATCTTGCGCTGAGACCTGTATCCATCAGCTCAGTGGGACTGACGGGTTCAGCGTCAGCGTGGATCACATGTAAGTTATGAACTTATAGGATATAGCATATAGGCAGTGTGAATAGAGCCTAAACGAGCTGCCAAAGAACAACAGCTCTTATTTATATTCACATCACTTTCATGTATAGCCCAAAAAAAAAAGTCGTCCAGTCCGGTAACTTTATGGGGGGAATTTATTACACCCTACACCAGTCTTAATATAAAAAAAAATTTGGACAGAAATGCGCCTCCCAATAAATATTTCTGGGTTCCATGCGCCAGAATGTAAACTTTATGTTTCTGGCGTAAATTATGATACATTTGTTGGGCCACGGATGGCCCTGGTCCTTCCACCAAACTCCACCTACTTTTTACAAAAGTTCCGTAAGCAACGCAAATGGCACAAAACTCACAATTTCTACAGCATTTGTGACTTCTGTGATGTTTGCGACTTTTCTATGACAGAAAACTGGCGTAGAACAGTTAGTGAATTCTCACTACATATTTTGAATGACTCCCTCACTGGGTATTTAATAAGTGTATTATACTGTATATATTCCACAGTGCCTCAGCTGTGTCATTTCCATTTTGAAATATTTTAACAATTATTAGCTAATGAATTGTCTCATAAACCATTGATCGCATTTTGTCAAATTATTTATTGGGTTGCATTCCGTTTTATCTTCTGGATTTGTGCAGCAGAATTCCACTGGAGACAGCCAAGGTCATTCATCTTTAACCTGAATATAATTGGAAAAAGAAAAAGGTCACCATGTACTCTCTTGGTTAGAAGATGTCAAATTGTCATTTGTCACCTTTGGAGAAAATATGCACATTGTACAGGTCAACATTGCGTTTGTACATCCATGTGAGGAACGAATTTCATAACAGGAAAAGTCGAAATGGGTAAATACTTCTATTTTTTATATATTTACACTACGTCAAATATCTTCAATATTAAAAGGGACCAGTTTTAAATAACCGCCAATGGTACACCTGTCCCCCCACATAGCAGTCGTTCCCTGTGGGCTGTCCTAATTTACCAGGAGATCAGAGCCACTAGTAGATGTTATGTTGCTTAATACTATAGCACATATCTTTAAAGTGATGCCCACTTCATGGTGAGATACAGGATTGCCAAATGTCCGCAAATTACTGAACAGTCCGTAAAAATAGGGGACTATTTTTATTGGCCGTTAAAAAAAATGGTTGCGTCCAATATTTTTTTTAAGCTGGTGAAGCTTGTACAGATTATTGGGATTGTAATTATCATCATTTTAGAGGTCTCAGCACATGCTAAATAATGTGACATATCAGTATTCTAAACTTTAGAAGTTTTTTGAAAAAACAAAAAATCAGGTTGGCATCCCTGGTGGGATAATGTGGCAATAAAATATATTTCACTGTTTAAGATTGGCCTGCACAGGGAAAGGAACACGGACCCTCTTTTTCCAGTTATTAAAGGGCACAACGGGGGTGATTTACTAAGACTGACGTATCATACGCTGGAGTAAAATGGTGGAGTAAGATGCGCCGAAATTGGGAGTGCTCTTGTATGGGGACTAAAGGCCAACCTGGTTATGTGGTTCCAGGAAAAACTTATGAATATTTATGGCTGTATTAAGATTCAGAAGAAGATTCATGTGACATTAGCCATAATTTATAGAGGTCGGCTATATAAACAGAACATACTGCTTGCCCATTGCTTGGTTTGGTGAAAATCTGGCATTTCTGTACCTCGTACATCCCGGTTTCTGGCTCTGCTTGTTTTTTCCTCTTTTATCTACTGCTCTTCGATCATGATTCTTTGTTGCTGACCCAGCTTGCATGGCAGGATCACACAGGCGCAGATTTTGACTCCGTTTTCAGCCAAAACGGTAAGTGGATCCAAAAGGAAGGAACGGTATAAGGTATAAGACTGATGTATCTCCTGGCTTTTGTGCTCACTCCTGTGTTTGGCTCAAAAAACTGCACCAAAAACTGTTTGTGATTCTGGCCTAAAACTCTGCCTGATGTTGTTGGTTATTCCATTTTTGTGTGCCCATAATTGTCTAAATGAAATAATAACCAAGAGACTAGAAACGTTACATCTGTTTCAGCACGCTATTTATGGAGAGGACATATGGGAATTTACTTAAAGGTTTATGTCACTTTAGTGGCGGTAAAAAGTTGCACATTTTGGTGCACACCTGTTTTGCACTAAAAATGTGCATTTTTTTAACCTTTTTACGCCGCTCTCGCCACTTATTTTAAAAGTTGGCGAAGCTTATCAGAAGGGGCAGGGCCATCTGGGTGCCCGACACATTTATTGTACTTTATGCCAGAAATTGGTGTCAATTATTGGGAAAATCAACGCCAATTGGTAGCTGGCGTAGATTTCACTTTGTGGCGTATGGAAAGCCAGTCTTAGTAAATCTGGGTCATAATCTATGTAAGTAAAAGGTTATGTACACCTTTGTGAGAAATTTTATTTTTATTAAATAAATGTTTTAATAAATGTATAACTTAGATGTTATCATTATTAGTAGGATCCTGTGTGTCAGAGACACGAACGACCAGCTTCCAGCCCAGCCGTTAGTTCAGATGAACTGACGGAAATGGCTTTGACAGAACAATACAGCTTCCATGTATATAGGATACATAGAAGTTGTATCTCAAAATGTAAAAACATTTTCAATAAAAGTGATTTTAAAAGTTGCGTAAAAACACTAAATACATTCATATAATAAAAAAAAAAATGCTTACAAAGGTTACATATCCATGCCAATGTCTAATTGAAGTTCTTGTAAATGCAAAGTCATTTCTAAGACATTTTCTAAGACGGTAAGAAGTGAATGCTCAGCTTTTCTTACCATGTCGTCTGTAGGTCCAATATTCTGTGATATTAATTTCTTAATATATCTTATAGTGGTTGAAGCTCTGGTTTTCTGATATAGAGCTCCACATCCCCTGTATATTTATATAACATTTAGACAATCCACAGCCGCCACTAGAGGGCACTCAGGAGCTTACTGTATACTGTTACTGTTGATAAACCAGTATGCAGCAAGCTCCCATGCTCCCTCTAGTGGTGGCTGCAGGCAGCTAGAACGTCATCTTTTAAATCTATGCATGGGATTTGAAGATCTGTTTTAGAAAAACTGAGCTCCATCACTACAAATATATATATTAATTAAATGCATTGTGAGAAACTAGACATGGACCGCACAATCCACAATATATACGTTGATCTGAGCCGCTAGGCATAATTTATAAACATGAACGTGAGGTTCTTTGTTAACATTTTGATCAAACTGTATAAGCCCACTTGCCACTTCACGGCGACCTCTTTCAAAGTGGGTCCCCACTCTATCGGTTGCAGCACTGCATGGTGGCCACTGCCACCGCAGCACCGCTCCTGCAGAGGGAGCAACCCAGGGGCCCAAAAGCACCCATGCTATCAGGCTGTGCCAAGGTTCCTTGGCTCAGGGCCATGTCTATCCGCCTCAATTTTTTTCGTTTTACTTGGCACCAGCACTCCACACATTGGACCCAACTGATTTTAATTTTAGGAATGACCTCATAAGTGTTTCTGCTCTTGCTTGTGCTCTCAGTTGGCCACTGGGAGCGTATGGTAAGGTGAGCTTATGCCATCTGTTCACATGTTGTGGTGCTGTGGGGTGGCGTCTGTTGCTGTAGTGCTGCACTTGTAAATTAAAATCAGCTGGGTCAAATGTGTGGAGTGCTGGTTCCAAGTAAAACAAAAAAATTTAGGAGGATAGACGTGGCCCAGAGCCAAGGAGGCCTTATAGCATGGGTGCTTTTGGGTCCCTGGGTTGCTCTCTCTGCAGGAGCGGTGCTGCCTTGGCAGTGGCCACCATGCGATGCTGCAACCGATACAGTAGGGACCCACTTTGAAAGAGATCGATGTGAAGTGGCAAGTGGGCTTATGCAGTTTGATCAAAATGTTAACATTGAACCTCATGTTCATGTACATAAATGATGCCAAGTGGCTCAGATCAACGTATATATTGTGGATATGCGGTCCATGTCTAGTTTCCTACAATGTTGATATATTAATTAAATAAATTAGTACAGAATTTTTAACCTATTTATAAAAGGTGTTTAAGGGTGGACATAGTCTTACTAATGTTTGCCTGTGGGACTAAATGACTGTGGTTTAAGTAAAACATTGCATGTTACTGTATTTAGAGGTCAATACATCCTTCCAGAAGATGTGTTGACAAGTAACTTCATAAACCACTTTCTTCACTGATGATGAATGGACTAATCACTATCACCTTTCACATCCTCCTAGGAGAATCCTAGAATAAGCATAAGATGTAATGTTGGCCAACATACATTCATTGTAGGTAAATGTTTAAAGAATTTTATAGAGTTTATTTCCTTTTGGTACAACAGATTCTTAGCAATTATATGGCCATGAGCGTTTTTTGGGGGTTCATTGCCACATTCTAAGAGCCATAACTTTTCTATTTTTCCACTGGCATGTAGCCTATGTACTGTGTAACTTTTATACATTTTTTGGGGGTGGAGGTAGAAGAAAAACAGAAATTCCACTATTATTTTTTCAGTTTTGTGTATTGTTGTATAAACTACTTGTTAACTTTATTCTGCGGGTCAGTGCGATTACGGCGATACCAAATTGATATCGTTTTACTAGTTTTGCACAATAAAAATATGTCGCCATATTATGAGACCCATAAAATAAGTTATTTTCCCATCCACGGTGTTCTGTGAGCGCTCTTTTTTTGCGGTACAGGCTGTTTTTTTTATTGGTATCATTTTGGGGTACACACCACTTTTTCCACATTTTTTTATTCTGTTTTTGGGAGGCGGGATAAACACAAAACAGCAATTTGGCATTGTTTTTAAGTTTTGTTTTATTTTTATGGCGTTCGCCGTACTGGATATATAATGTGATTATTGAAAAGATCGGGTTATTACGGAGGCAGCGATACCAAATATGCATCGTTTTTTAATTTTTATAATAATTTGCCATAGAAAATGTTGTTGTTTTTTTTTTACAGGAAAAATCGTTTCATGAATTATTATTTTTTTCAAAATTCTTTATTGGTCTTTATTTTAGCATATTTTTTTTTAGTTCTGCTATGGGACTTCACTGTGTGATCGTTTCATCACTTGCATAATATTCTGCGCTACTCCTGTGTTGCAGTGTATTGTGACTGCAAGTTAAAACTGCCACTGGCAGGGCCTAATAGGAGTTTAATGATGGCCGACCTGGGGGCCTTTCTTAGGCCCTGTTTGCAAAAGAAACCCATTGGCATTCCACCATAGAAGCCCATTAGCACCGATCTGTCAACCCATCGTTGGGGCGCCGTTAAGTTCCACCTGCCTGCGCCATACATTTATAAAAATGTATTAAACTTATTCTGAAATGAATTTTACGTTTTTTCAAAATAAAATATTCTATGTTAAAAAAATTCTAACGGACTTGAGCATTCTGTGACCATGAGCCGGGATTCTGCATATTGCCCTGTCGTTCACGTAATCACATGGAAGCCTTATACACAATCTTGGTATGAGTCTGCAGGTTGAATTATACTGAGAAAATCTATCATATGGCAGAGTCTTTGGGCTTATCATGGAGGTCATGGTCTTATGTGGTCGGCCAGTTGGCGAGCTTATCACTATAGGGGAACAAGAAGGATTGGACACTTAGAAAGATTTACAGCTGTTGTAGTGAATACTTTATCTCAGCAGCTATCCAAGTCATCTGTGCTACTTGACATCCCAAGTCAGGGTCATGGAGGTCTCTGTCTTGTATCATCCTATATTACCAAGAATACATAACTTCACTATAACATTATCACTTATACACTTCCACTGCTGAAAAAAAAAGGAAGCGACCCATGGATTTACTGTGGATGTATCCAACTAATGTCTATAATGGCCGACAAATGTAATCCCAACTACTGATGCTGGGGGAAACATGGATTGTTCATTGTTTCCTTCAGAGATAAGCGGTGCCATAAATATCCATAAGTCATTTATTCCCACCTTCCTGAAATAATTTGATAATCGGCAGGATTTTTATAGTTATCCAAGTCTGTTGCCAGCTATAAGTCGTTCATAGACTTTGAATTTTTGGTAGAGAATCCCCTTTTTAAGGAATAGAGCAATATGAGACCTGGGGTATCTGGCAGACCCTCATTGAAGACTTTCCATTATGTATATATTGGATGGATTGACCTGTCCAATCGTATTGCTTCCTTGGGAAGGTTTTTGCGGAGATCAGCGGTGGTGATAACAACCCATAATAACCCATACATAACTATGTTGTAAAGTAATATAATGAAATATACTTGTAATAAAGCACTGGCATATAAGTTTAGCCCTATATAAGTTTGAGTGGAGAATGTCTTTAACTTCAGACAATGCAGAAAATATTGGCCTCGAAGGGGTATTGAGGTATCGACAATAAATGCTTTTTTATTGTGTAGGGATTGATACCTATAGTCTATTGGACAAATATATAAGATTTCATTATACAAAGAATAACTTTTAATTACTGTAACCGGAAAACCGCTTTAAGAATCAGAATTGTTTATTTTTGCCTCATCACATCCCGACATTCATCTTTTTTAATTTCTATGTCAATGTACAGCTTTTTTTATTTTTTATAAATGCTTTTTTCACTATTCACTGTAAATGATAGGCTAAGTATATTGCATGGAACATTAGGATAATGGAGACAACACATATATATATATTATTTTCTATCGTGACATGTTTAATGCACTTTTTTTTCTCATCTCTATATGCCAGTACATGACTAAACACGCGGCCAGTTGTTATGGCGGATCTCAGTATTTCCTAACAACACTCTATATGGACTGACAGTTCTGAGTCCTTTTGAGGCCAGAATCACACACACAGTTTTAATGCAGTTTCTGTGTCAATTCTTGGCCAAAGTCAGAAGTGGATCCAAAAGGAAGGAAAAATATAAAGAAAAAACTGATGTTTCTCCTTTCTTTTGTGTCCACTCCTGTGTTTGGCTCAAAAAATTAAGACAAAAACTGCGTCAAAACTGTGTGTGTGATCCTGGCTTAAAGGTGCCAGAGCTGCATGTCCATATACCTGATGCCACAGCATGCCACAGGGCATATCTGCAGGGCCGCCATCAGGAATTTCAGGGCCCCTACAGCTAAATTTTCTGGGCCCCCCTACCGTGGCACCGCCTGTTAACGGTACTCCGTCCAGCACTATATCATGGTACCCAGGGCCGCCATCAGGGGGGGGGGGGTATTATGGGTACTGATGTGAGAGGCCCGGCCAAACCTAATTGAAAGGGGGGCCCGGCAACTGCCGCGACTTGCCTTTGGTAGAAAAAAAAAACAGGCCCCTGCAATGGGGCTTGTTTTTTTCACCAAAAGAATGTCGTGAGCTGCGGGCCCCCCTTTCAATTAGGTTTGGCCGGGCCTCTCACATCAGTACCCATAATACCCCCCCTGATGGCGGCCCTGGGTAGCATGGGGGTCGTCATGGGGGCCGTCAAACACTGCCGCCCGTGCAACCGATCGCGCGCACCCGCAAACTACGCACCGAATTTTGAGGCAGATTTTGACCTGCCCAAACTATCTTGCCGCGTTTTTTGCCCGCTGCGATTGAGGACAGCAGACAAAAACCGCAGGGAAAAATGCATTTTCTGCCTCCCATTGATTTCGATGGCAGGTCAGAGGCAGAACCGCGGCAAGAAAGGACGTGCTGCTTTTTCTTTTTTCCGCGACTGGCTCCCATTGATTTCAGATTAAATCAATGGGAGGCGGTTTTGGAAGTTCTTTGGTGCTGATTCTGACGCAGTGTCCGAGTCAATATCAAGGCCCAAAAACTCTGTGAACTGGGCCTTATTGTTAGGGCTTATTCAGACGAACGTGTAATACATCCGTGCAACGCGTGTGATTTTCATGCGCCTCGCACGGACCTATGTTACTCTATGGTGCCGTGCCGACTGTCAGTGAGTTTCATGCAGCGTGTGTCCGTGTGTCCGCTGCGTAAAACTCACGACATGTCCGATATTTGTGCATTGTTCGCGCATCACGCACCCATTGAAGTCAATGGGTGCGTGAAAATCACGCCCAGCACTTCCGCAGCCGTATAAACTATGAATGAAAACAGAAAAGCACCACGTGCTACAAACATACAAACAGAGTGTCATAATGATGGCGGCTGCGCGAAAATCACGCAGCCGCGCATCATACGCTGCTGACACACGGAGCTGTTATGGACCTTTTGCATGCGCAAAACGCCACGTTTTTGCGCACGTAAAAAGCACACGCTCGTGTAAATCCGGCCTTAGGGTAGGAACACACTAGGCATGAACACTGCGGATTTTATGCAACACATTTTATTGTGGAAAATCCGCAGCGTATCACAGTCGCAGCAGAGTGAAAATCACTGACAGTCTGCACGGCCCCATAGAGTAACATATCACGCGCGTTGCACGGATGTATTACACGTTCGTCTGAATAAGCCCTAACAATAAGGCCCAGTTCACAGAGTTTTTGGGCCTTGATATTGACTCGGACACTGCGTCAGAATCAGCACCAAAAAACTTCCAAAACCGCCTCCCATTGATTTAATCTGAAATCAATGGGAGCCAGTCGCGGAAAAAAGAAAAAGCAGCACGTCCTTTCTTGCCGCGGTTCCGCCTCTGACCTCCCATCAAAATCAATGGGAGGCAGAAAATGCATTTTTCGCTGCGTTTTTTGTCTGCTGTCCTCAATCGCAGCGGGCAAAAAACGCGGCAAGATAGTTTGGGCAGGTCAAAATCTGCCTCAAAATTCTTTAAGGAATTTTGAGGCAGATTTTTTCGGCCTGCAAAATACTCTGCGTGAACAGGGCCATACATGATCAGCACTTTGAGACACTTTACTCACCGTGTCAGAAGAGCTGCTCCCACTCCAGTCCTCTTCAGGCGATGTCTTCGGTCCAGATGTCGTCCTTGACCTCCAGGCTCCAGAAAATGGCGGGGATCGTAGAACTCCTGCCGCCGCGCAACAACTAGACTCCTCCCCCTCTCCTTACGCAGCTACGCTCTGGAAAAGGAGGACGAGGCGGAGTCGGACGAGGAGGCGGAGTCGGACGAGGAGGCGGAGTCAGGCCAGCAGGTAAGTAAACTGTGCGCCGCTGTCCCTGTGTGGCTGTCCTTCCCCGTAGATCGGACTTGTGTTGCGGGCGCACCGCCTCCCTCTTGGCGGCGTGCCTGGTCGTTCGCGCGTGGGCGCGGTCATGCGAGCGCGTGCGCGAGCTTGCGGTCGTTCGCGCGTGCAAGCGGTGTTTCGCGGCGGTGATGAGAGGGGGGCCCGCAGCTCACGGCGGTGTTTGACGAGAGGGGGGCCCGCAGCTCACGACATTGTTTTGGTGAAAAGAACAGGCCCCATTGCAGGGGCCTGTTTTTTTCTACCAAAGGCAAGTCGCGGCAGTTGCCGGGCCCCCCTTTCAATTAAGTTTGGCCGTGCCCCCTACACTAGTACCCCTAATACCCCCCTGATGACGGCCCTGTGTAGCGGGAATCACGCGCGTCACCCGGAAGTGCTTCCGTGTGCCGTGCACGATTTGCACGCACCCAATGACTCCAATGGGTGTGTGCTGCGCGAAACACGGGCAAGTATAGGACATGTCGTGAGTTTTACACAGCGCACACACGCTGCGTGAAATTCACTGACAGTCTGAACGGCCCCATTCACTAACATAAGTCAGTGCGACGTAATAAGTATCACGGAAGTATAACAATCCGCACCAAAAATAGGAGGCAAGTAAGTGGCTTATTCAGATGTCCATGTTCGGTCTGTGATATACGGAGCGTGTATCGGCTATATTTCCCGGACCGACCACAGTTCAGGGAGCGGGGTTTCTAGCATCACAGTTATCTATGATCATAGTCCCTCCCTTCCCGTGGGAATACTGTCCCCGGTCCCGTACTGAAAGCATCATTACAGTATGGGACAGTATTCCCGCAGAGAGGCAGGGACTCCCAGCAACACTGATAACTATGATGCTAGGA